>NW_028153455.1:35000-73547 GCF_964211835.1 Anser anser | reverse complement strand
TTGTTAGGAAAGAGTGAAGACGCAGAGTCCTGTTGAGTGTGGGGTTGCGTAAAGGCTCCCCCAGGGAGTTCAGGTGTACCCAAAGGCTTCCGCTGAGAGCACTTTTGGATGGCAGAAAGTGGCACCGTACGTGTTTTTCGGGTCTAACTCGGGTTCAGCTTCTTGTTGCGGTTAGGGTTATGTTTAGGGTTGTTAGGAAAGAGTGAAGACGCAGAGTCCTGTTGAGTGTGGGGTTGCGTAAAGGCTCCCCCAGGGAGTTCAGGTGTACCCAAAGGCTTCCGCTGAGAGCACTTTTGGATGGCAGAAAGTGGCACCGTACGTGTTTTTTCGGGTCTAACTCGGGTTCAGCTTCTTGTTGCGGTTAGGGTTATGTTTAGGGGTTGTTAGGAAAGAGTGAAGACGCAGAGTCCTGTTGAGTGTGGGGTTGCGTAGCTGAGAGCACTTTTGGGCACCGACGTGTTTTTCGGTAACTTGTTGCGGTTAGGGTTATGTTTAGGGTTGTTAGGAAAGAGTGAAGACGCAGAGTCCTGTTGAGTGTGGGGTTGCGTAAAGGCTCCCCCAGGGAGTTCAGGTGTACCCAAAGGCTTCCGCTGAGAGCACTTTTGGATGGCAGAAAGTGGCACCGTACGTGTTTTTTCGGGTCTAACTCGGGTTCAGCTTCTTGTTGCGGTTAGGGTTATGTTTAGGGTTGTTAGGAAAGAGTGAAGACGCAGAGTCCTGTTGAGTGTGGGGTTGCGTAAAGGCTCCCCCAGGGAGTTCAGGTGTACCCAAAGGCTTCCGCTGAGAGCACTTTTGGATGGCAGAAAGTGGCACCGTACGTGTTTTTTCGGGTCTAACTCGGGTTCAGCTTCTTGTTGCGGTTAGGGTTATGTTTAGGGTTGTTAGGAAAGAGTGAAGACGCAGAGTCCTGTTGAGTGTGGGGTTGCGTAAAGGCTCCCCCAGGGAGTTCAGGTGTACCCAAAGGCTTCCGCTGAGAGCACTTTTGGATGGCAGAAAGTGGCACCGTACGTGTTTTTTCGGGTCTAACTCGGGTTCAGCTTCTTGTTGCGGTTAGGGTTATGTTTAGGGTTGTTAGGAAAGAGTGAAGACGCAGAGTCCTGTTGAGTGTGGGGTTGCGTAAAGGCTCCCCCAGGGAGTTCAGGTGTACCCAAAGGCTTCCGCTGAGAGCACTTTTTGATGGCAGAAAGTGGCACCGTACGTGTTTTTTCGGGTCTAACTCGGGTTCAGCTTCTTGTTGCGGTT
Source organism: Anser anser (assembly GCF_964211835.1). Taxonomy (NCBI): domain Eukaryota; kingdom Metazoa; phylum Chordata; class Aves; order Anseriformes; family Anatidae; genus Anser; species Anser anser. Next base: position 72,305 of record NW_028153455.1, on the reverse strand, counting down.
AGGGTTATGTTTAGGGTTGTTAGGAAAGAGTGAAGACGCAGAGTCCTGTTGAGTGTGGGGTTGCGTAAAGGCTCCCCCAGGGAGTTCAGGTGTACCCAAAGGCTTCCGCTGAGAGCACTTTTGGATGGCAGAAAGTGGCACCGTACGTGTTTTTTCGGGTCTAACTCGGGTTCAGCTTCTTGTTGCGGTTAGGGTTATGTTTAGGGTTGTTAGGAAAGAGTGAAGACGCAGAGTCCTGTTGAGTGTGGGGTTGCGTAAAGGCTCCCCCAGGGAGTTCAGGTGTACCCAAAGGCTTCCGCTGAGAGCACTTTTGGATGGCAGAAAGTGGCACCGTACGTGTTTTTTCGGGTCTAACTCGGGTTCAGCTTCTTGTTGCGGTTAGGGTTATGTTTAGGGTTGTTAGGAAAGAGTGAAGACGCAGAGTCCTGTTGAGTGTGGGGTTGCGTAAAGGCTCCCCCAGGGAGTTCAGGTGTACCCAAAGGCTTCCGCTGAGAGCACTTTTGGATGGCAGAAAGTGGCACCGTACGTGTTTTTTCGGGTCTAACTCGGGTTCAGCTTCTTGTTGCGGTTAGGGTTATGTTTAGGGTTGTTAGGAAAGAGTGAAGACGCAGAGTCCTGTTGAGTGTGGGGTTGCGTAAAGGCTCCCCCAGGGAGTTCAGGTGTACCCAAAGGCTTCCGCTGAGAGCACTTTTGGATGGCAGAAAGTGGCACCGTACGTGTTTTTTCGGGTCTAACTCGGGTTCAGCTTCTTGTTGCGGTTAGGGTTATGTTTAGGGTTGTTAGGAAAGAGTGAAGACGCAGAGTCCTGTTGAGTGTGGGGTTGCGTAAAGGCTCCCCCAGGGAGTTCAGGTGTACCCAAAGGCTTCCGCTGAGAGCACTTTTGGATGGCAGAAAGTGGCACCGTACGTGTTTTTTCGGGTCTAACTCGGGTTGAGCTTCTTGTTGCGGTTAGGGTTATGTTTAGGGTTGTTAGGAAAGAGTGAAGACGCAGAGTCCTGTTGAGTGTGGGGTTGCGTAAAGGCTCCCCCAGGGAGTTCAGGTGTACCCAAAGGCTTCCGCTGAGAGCACTTTTGGATGGCAGAAAGTGGCACCGTACGTGTTTTTTCGGGTCTAACTCGGGTTCAGCTTCTTGTTGCGGTTAGGGTTATGTTTAGGGTTGTTAGGAAAGAGTGAAGACGCAGAGTCCTGTTGAGTGTGGGGTTGCGTAAAGGCTCCCCCAGGGAGTTCAGGTGTACCCAAAGGCTTCCGCTGAGAGCACTTTTGGATGGCAGAAAGTGGCACCGTACGTGTTTTTTCGGGTCTAACTCGGGTTCAGCTTCTTGTTGCGGTTAGGGTTATGTTTAGGGTTGTTAGGAAAGAGTGAAGACGCAGAGTCCTGTTGAGTGTGGGGTTGCGTAAAGGCTCCCCCAGGGAGTTCAGGTGTACCCAAAGGCTTCCGCTGAGAGCACTTTTGGATGGCAGAAAGTGGCACCGTACGTGTTTTTTCGGGTCTAACTCGGGTTCAGCTTCTTGTTGCGGTTAGGGTTATGTTTAGGGTTGTTAGGAAAGAGTGAAGACGCAGAGTCCTGTTGAGTGTGGGGTTGCGTAAAGGCTCCCCCAGGGAGTTCAGGTGTACCCAAAGGCTTCCGCTGAGAGCACTTTTGGATGGCAGAAAGTGGCACCGTACGTGTTTTTTCGGGTCTAACTCGGGTTCAGCTTCTTGTTGCGGTTAGGGTTATGTTTAGGGTTGTTAGGAAAGAGTGAAGACGCAGAGTCCTGTTGAGTGTGGGGTTGCGTAAAGGCTCCCCCAGGGAGTTCAGGTGTACCCAAAGGCTTCCGCTGAGAGCACTTTTGGATGGCAGAAAGTGGCACCGTACGTGTTTTTTCGGGTCTAACTCGGGTTCAGCTTCTTGTTGCGGTTAGGGTTATGTTTAGGGTTGTTAGGAAAGAGTGAAGACGCAGAGTCCTGTTGAGTGTGGGGTTGCGTAAAGGCTCCCCCAGGGAGTTCAGGTGTACCCAAAGGCTTCCGCTGAGAGCACTTTTGGATGGCAGAAAGTGGCACCGTACGTGTTTTTTCGGGTCTAACTCGGGTTCAGCTTCTTGTTGCGGTTAGGGTTATGTTTAGGGTTGTTAGGAAAGAGTGAAGACGCAGAGTCCTGTTGAGTGTGGGGTTGCGTAAAGGCTCCCCCAGGGAGTTCAGGTGTACCCAAAGGCTTCCGCTGAGAGCACTTTTGGATGGCAGAAAGTGGCACCGTACGTGTTTTTTCGGGTCTAACTCGGGTTGAGCTTCTTGTTGCGGTTAGGGTTATGTTTAGGGTTGTTAGGAAAGAGTGAAGACGCAGAGTCCTGTTGAGTGTGGGGTTGCGTAAAGGCTCCCCCAGGGAGTTCAGGTGTACCCAAAGGCTTCCGCTGAGAGCACTTTTGGATGGCAGAAAGTGGCACCGTACGTGTTTTTTCGGGTCTAACTCGGGTTCAGCTTCTTGTTGCGGTTAGGGTTATGTTTAGGGTTGTTAGGAAAGAGTGAAGACGCAGAGTCCTGTTGAGTGTGGGGTTGCGTAAAGGCTCCCCCAGGGAGTTCAGGTGTACCCAAAGGCTTCCGCTGAGAGCACTTTTGGATGGCAGAAAGTGGCACCGTACGTGTTTTTTCGGGTCTAACTCGGGTTCAGCTTCTTGTTGCGGTTAGGGTTATGTTTAGGGTTGTTAGGAAAGAGTGAAGACGCAGAGTCCTGTTGAGTGTGGGGTTGCGTAAAGGCTCCCCCAGGGAGTTCAGGTGTACCCAAAGGCTTCCGCTGAGAGCACTTTTGGATGGCAGAAAGTGGCACCGTACGTGTTTTTTCGGGTCTAACTCGGGTTCAGCTTCTTGTTGCGGTTAGGGTTATGTTTAGGGTTGTTAGGAAAGAGTGAAGACGCAGAGTCCTGTTGAGTGTGGGGTTGCGTAAAGGCTCCCCCAGGGAGTTCAGGTGTACCCAAAGGCTTCCGCTGAGAGCACTTTTGGATGGCAGAAAGTGGCACCGTACGTGTTTTTTCGGGTCTAACTCGGGTTCAGCTTCTTGTTGCAGAGCACTATTATGTTTAGGGTTGTTAGGAAAGAGTGAAGACGCAGAGTCCTGTTGAGTGTGGGGTTGCGTAAAGGCTCCTCCAGGGAGTTCAGGTGTACCCAAAGGCTTCCGCTGAGAGCACTTTTGGATGGCAGAAAGTGGCACCGTACGTGTTTTTTCGGGTCTAACTCGGGTTCAGCTTCTTGTTGCGGTTAGGGTTATGTTTAGGGTTGTTAGGAAAGAGTGAAGACGCAGAGTCCTGTTGAGTGTGGGGTTGCGTAAAGGCTCCCCCAGGGAGTTCAGGTGTACCCAAAGGCTTCCGCTGAGAGCACTTTTGGATGGCAGAAAGTGGCACCGTACGTGTTTTTTCGGGTCTAACTCGGGTTCAGCTTCTTGTTGCGGTTAGGGTTATGTTTAGGGTTGTTAGGAAAGAGTGAAGACGCAGAGTCCTGTTGAGTGTGGGGTTGCGTAAAGGCTCCCCCAGGGAGTTCAGGTGTACCCAAAGGCTTCGCTGAGAGCACTTTTGGATGGCAGAAAGTGGCACCGTACGTGTTTTTTCGGGTCTAACTCGGGTTCAGCTTCTTGTTGCGGTTAGGGTTATGTTTAGGGTTGTTAGGAAAGAGTGAAGACGCAGAGTCCTGTTGAGTGTGGGGTTGCGTAAAGGCTCCCCCAGGGAGTTCAGGTGTACCCAAAGGCTTCCGCTGAGAGCACTTTTGGATGGCAGAAAGTGGCACCGTACGTGTTTTTTCGGGTCTAACTCGGGTTCAGCTTCTTGTTGCGGTTAGGGTTATGTTTAGGGTTGTTAGGAAAGAGTGAAGACGCAGAGTCCTGTTGAGTGTGGGGTTGCGTAAAGGCTCCCCCAGGGAGTTCAGGTGTACCCAAAGGCTTCCGCTGAGAGCACTTTTGGATGGCAGAAAGTGGCACCGTACGTGTTTTTTCGGGTCTAACTCGGGTTCAGCTTCTTGTTGCGGTTAGGGTTATGTTTAGGGTTGTTAGGAAAGAGTGAAGACGCAGAGTCCTGTTGAGTGTGGGGTTGCGTAAAGGCTCCCCCAGGGAGTTCAGGTGTACCCAAAGGCTTCCGCTGAGAGCACTTTTGGATGGCAGAAAGTGGCACCGTACGTGTTTTTTCGGGTCTAACTCGGGTTGAGCTTCTTGTTGCGGTTAGGGTTATGTTTAGGGTTGTTAGGAAAGAGTGAAGACGCAGAGTCCTGTTGAGTGTGGGGTTGCGTAAAGGCTCCCCCAGGGAGTTCAGGTGTACCCAAAGGCTTCCGCTGAGAGCACTTTTGGATGGCAGAAAGTGGCACCGTACGTGTTTTTTCGGGTCTAACTCGGGTTCAGCTTCTTGTTGCGGTTAGGGTTATGTTTAGGGTTGTTAGGAAAGAGTGAAGACACAGAGTCCTGTTGAGTGTGGGGTTGCGTAAAGGCTCCCCCAGGGAGTTCAGGTGTACCCAAAGGCTTCCGCTGAGAGCACTTTTGGATGGCAGAAAGTGGCACCGTACGTGTTTTTTCGGGTCTAACTCGGGTTCAGCTTCTTGTTGCGGTTAGGGTTATGTTTAGGGTTGTTAGGAAAGAGTGAAGACGCAGAGTCCTGTTGAGTGTGGGGTTGCGTAAAGGCTCCCCCAGGGAGTTCAGGTGTACCCAAAGGCTTCCGCTGAGAGCACTTTTGGATGGCAGAAAGTGGCACCGTACGTGTTTTTTCGGGTCTAACTCGGGTTCAGCTTCTTGTTGCGGTTAGGGTTATGTTTAGGGTTGTTAGGAAAGAGTGAAGACGCAGAGTCCTGTTGAGTGTGGGGTTGCGTAAAGGCTCCCCCAGGGAGTTCAGGTGTACCCAAAGGCTTCCGCTGAGAGCACTTTTGGATGGCAGAAAGTGGCACCGTACGTGTTTTTTCGGGTCTAACTCGGGTTCAGCTTCTTGTTGCGGTTAGGGTTATGTTTAGGGTTGTTAGGAAAGAGTGAAGACGCAGAGTCCTGTTGAGTGTGGGGTTGCGTAAAGGCTCCCCCAGGGAGTTCAGGTGTACCCAAAGGCTTCCGCTGAGAGCACTTTTGGATGGCAGAAAGTGGCACCGTACGTGTTTTTTCGGGTCTAACTCGGGTTGAGCTTCTTGTTGCGGTTAGGGTTATGTTTAGGGTTGTTAGGAAAGAGTGAAGACGCAGAGTCCTGTTGAGTGTGGGGTTGCGTAAAGGCTCCCCCAGGGAGTTCAGGTGTACCCAAAGGCTTCCGCTGAGAGCACTTTTGGATGGCAGAAAGTGGCACCGTACGTGTTTTTTCGGGTCTAACTCGGGTTCAGCTTCTTGTTGCGGTTAGGGTTATGTTTAGGGTTGTTAGGAAAGAGTGAAGACGCAGAGTCCTGTTGAGTGTGGGGTTGCGTAAAGGCTCCCCCAGGGAGTTCAGGTGTACCCAAAGGCTTCCGCTGAGAGCACTTTTGGATGGCAGAAAGTGGCACCGTACGTGTTTTTTCGGGTCTAACTCGGGTTGAGCTTCTTGTTGCGGTTAGGGTTATGTTTAGGGTTGTTAGGAAAGAGTGAAGACGCAGAGTCCTGTTGAGTGTGGGGTTGCGTAAAGGCTCCCCCAGGGAGTTCAGGTGTACCCAAAGGCTTCCGCTGAGAGCACTTTTGGATGGCAGAAAGTGGCACCGTACGTGTTTTTTCGGGTCTAACTCGGGTTCAGCTTCTTGTTGCGGTTAGGGTTATGTTTAGGGTTGTTAGGAAAGAGTGAAGACACAGAGTCCTGTTGAGTGTGGGGTTGCGTAAAGGCTCCCCCAGGGAGTTCAGGTGTACCCAAAGGCTTCCGCTGAGAGCACTTTTTGACGGCAGAAAGTGGCACCGTACGTGTTTTTTCGGGTCTAACTCGGGTTCAGCTTCTTGTTGCGGTTAGGGTTATGTTTAGGGTTGTTAGGAAAGAGTGAAGACGCAGAGTCCTGTTGAGTGTGGGGTTGCGTAAAGGCTCCTCCAGGGAGTTCAGGTGTACCCAAAGGCTTCCGCTGAGAGCACTTTTGGATGGCAGAAAGTGGCACCGTACGTGTTTTTTCGGGTCTAACTCGGGTTCAGCTTCTTGTTGCGGTTAGGGTTATGTTTAGGGTTGTTAGGAAAGAGTGAAGACGCAGAGTCCTGTTGAGTGTGGGGTTGCGTAAAGGCTCCCCCAGGGAGTTCAGGTGTACCCAAAGGCTTCCGCTGAGAGCACTTTTGGATGGCAGAAAGTGGCACCGTACGTGTTTTTTCGGGTCTAACTCGGGTTCAGCTTCTTGTTGCGGTTAGGGTTATGTTTAGGGTTGTTAGGAAAGAGTGAAGACGCAGAGTCCTGTTGAGTGTGGGGTTGCGTAAAGGCTCCCCCAGGGAGTTCAGGTGTACCCAAAGGCTTCCGCTGAGAGCACTTTTGGATGGCAGAAAGTGGCACCGTACGTGTTTTTCGGGTCTAACTCGGGTTCAGCTTCTTGTTGCGGTTAGGGTTATGTTTAGGGTTGTTAGGAAAGAGTGAAGACGCAGAGTCCTGTTGAGTGTGGGGTTGCGTAAAGGCTCCCCCAGGGAGTTCAGGTGTACCCAAAGGCTTCCGCTGAGAGCACTTTTTGATGGCAGAAAGTGGCACCGTACGTGTTTTTTCGGGTCTAACTCGGGTTCAGCTTCTTGTTGCGGTTAGGGTTATGTTTAGGGTTGTTAGGAAAGAGTGAAGACGCAGAGTCCTGTTGAGTGTGGGGTTGCGTAAAGGCTCCCCCAGGGAGTTCAGGTGTACCCAAAGGCTTCCGCTGAGAGCACTTTTTGATGGCAGAAAGTGGCACCGTACGTGTTTTTTCGGGTCTAACTCGGGTTGAGCTTCTTGTTCGGTTAGGGTTATGTTTAGGGTTGTTAGGAAAGAGTGAAGACGCAGAGTCCTGTTGAGTGTGGGGTTGCGTAAAGGCTCCCCCAGGGAGTTCAGGTGTACCCAAAGGCTTCCGCTGAGAGCACTTTTGGATGGCAGAAAGTGGCACCGTACGTGTTTTTTCGGGTCTAACTCGGGTTCAGCTTCTTGTTGCGGTTAGGGTTATGTTTAGGGTTGTTAGGAAAGAGTGAAGACGCAGAGTCCTGTTGAGTGTGGGGTTGCGTAAAGGCTCCCCCAGGGAGTTCAGGTGTACCCAAAGGCTTCCGCTGAGAGCACTTTTGGATGGCAGAAAGTGGCACCGTACGTGTTTTTTCGGGTCTAACTCGGGTTCAGCTTCTTGTTGTGGTTAGGGTTATGTTTAGGGTTGTTAGGAAAGAGTGAAGACGCAGAGTCCTGTTGAGTGTGGGGTTGCGTAAAGGCTCCCCCAGGGAGTTCAGGTGTACCCAAAGGCTTCCGCTGAGAGCACTTTTGGATGGCAGAAAGTGGCACCGTACGTGTTTTTTCGGGTCTAACTCGGGTTGAGCTTCTTGTTGCGGTTAGGGTTATGTTTAGGGTTGTTAGGAAAGAGTGAAGACGCAGAGTCCTGTTGAGTGTGGGGTTGCGTAAAGGCTCCCCCAGGGAGTTCAGGTGTACCCAAAGGCTTCCGCTGAGAGCACTTTTTGGATGGCAGAAAGTGGCACCGTACGTGTTTTTTCGGGTCTAACTCGGGTTCAGCTTCTTGTTGCGGTTAGGGTTATGTTTAGGGTTGTTAGGAAAGAGTGAAGACGCAGAGTCCTGTTGAGTGTGGGGTTGCGTAAAGGCTCCCCCAGGGAGTTCAGGTGTACCCAAAGGCTTCCGCTGAGAGCACTTTTGGATGGCAGAAAGTGGCACCGTACGTGTTTTTTCGGGTCTAACTCGGGTTCAGCTTCTTGTTGCGGTTAGGGTTATGTTTAGGGTTGTTAGGAAAGAGTGAAGACGCAGAGTCCTGTTGAGTGTGGGGTTGCGTAAAGGCTCCCCCAGGGAGTTCAGGTGTACCCAAAGGCTTCCGCTGAGAGCACTTTTGGATGGCAGAAAGTGGCACCGTACGTGTTTTTTCGGGTCTAACTCGGGTTCAGCTTCTTGTTGCGGTTAGGGTTATGTTTAGGGTTGTTAGGAAAGAGTGAAGACGCAGAGTCCTGTTGAGTGTGGGGTTGCGTAAAGGCTCCCCCAGGGAGTTCAGGTGTACCCAAAGGCTTCCGCTGAGAGCACTTTTTGATGGCAGAAAGTGGCACCGTACGTGTTTTTTCGGGTCTAACTCGGGTTCAGCTTCTTGTTGCGGTTAGGGTTATGTTTAGGGTTGTTAGGAAAGAGTGAAGACGCAGAGTCCTGTTGAGTGTGGGGTTGCGTAAAGGCTCCCCCAGGGAGTTCAGGTGTACCCAAAGGCTTCCGCTGAGAGCACTTTTGGATGGCAGAAAGTGGCACCGTACGTGTTTTTTCGGGTCTAACTCGGGTTCAGCTTCTTGTTGCGGTTAGGGTTATGTTTAGGGTTGTTAGGAAAGAGTGAAGACGCAGAGTCCTGTTGAGTGTGGGGTTGCGTAAAGGCTCCCCCAGGGAGTTCAGGTGTACCCAAAGGCTTCCGCTGAGAGCACTTTTGGATGGCAGAAAGTGGCACCGTACGTGTTTTTTCGGGTCTAACTCGGGTTGAGCTTCTTGTTGCGGTTAGGGTTATGTTTAGGGTTGTTAGGAAAGAGTGAAGACGCAGAGTCCTGTTGAGTGTGGGGTTGCGTAAAGGCTCCCCCAGGGAGTTCAGGTGTACCCAAAGGCTTCCGCTGAGAGCACTTTTGGATGGCCGAAAGTGGCACCGTACGTGTTTTTTCGGGTCTAACTCGGGTTCAGCTTCTTGTTCCGGTTAGGGTTATGTTTAGGGTTGTTAGGAAAGAGTGAAGACGCAGAGTCCTGTTGAGTGTGGGGTTGCGTAAAGGCTCCTCCAGGGAGTTCAGGTGTACCCAAAGGCTTCCGCTGAGAGCACTTTTGGATGGCAGAAAGTGGCACCGTACGTGTTTTTTCGGGTCTAACTCGGGTTCAGCTTCTTGTTGCGGTTAGGGTTATGTTTAGGGTTGTTAGGAAAGAGTGAAGACGCAGAGTCCTGTTGAGTGTGGGGTTGCGTAAAGGCTCCCCCAGGGAGTTCAGGTGTACCCAAAGGCTTCCGCTGAGAGCACTTTTGGATGGCAGAAAGTGGCACCGTACGTGTTTTTTCGGGTCTAACTCGGGTTGAGCTTCTTGTTGCGGTTAGGGTTATGTTTAGGGTTGTTAGGAAAGAGTGAAGACGCAGAGTCCTGTTGAGTGTGGGGTTGCGTAAAGGCTCCCCCAGGGAGTTCAGGTGTACCCAAAGGCTTCCGCTGAGAGCACTTTTGGATGGCAGAAAGTGGCACCGTACGTGTTTTTTCGGGTCTAACTCGGGTTCAGCTTCTTGTTGCGGTTAGGGTTATGTTTAGGGTTGTTAGGAAAGAGTGAAGACGCAGAGTCCTGTTGAGTGTGGGGTTGCGTAAAGGCTCCCCCAGGGAGTTCAGGTGTACCCAAAGGCTTCCGCTGAGAGCACTTTTGGATGGCAGAAAGTGGCACCGTACGTGTTTTTTCGGGTCTAACTCGGGTTCAGCTTCTTGTTGCGGTTAGGGTTATGTTTAGGGTTGTTAGGAAAGAGTGAAGACGCAGAGTCCTGTTGAGTGTGGGGTTGCGTAAAGGCTCCCCCAGGGAGTTCAGGTGTACCCAAAGGCTTCCGCTGAGAGCACTTTTGGATGGCAGAAAGTGGCACCGTACGTGTTTTTTCGGGTCTAACTCGGGTTCAGCTTCTTGTTGCGGTTAGGGTTATGTTTAGGGTTGTTAGGAAAGAGTGAAGACACAGAGTCCTGTTGAGTGTGGGGTTGCGTAAAGGCTCCCCCAGGGAGTTCAGGTGTACCCAAAGGCTTCCGCTGAGAGCACTTTTTGACGGCAGAAAGTGGCACCGTACGTGTTTTTTCGGGTCTAACTCGGGTTCAGCTTCTTGTTGCGGTTAGGGTTATGTTTAGGGTTGTTAGGAAAGAGTGAAGACGCAGAGTCCTGTTGAGTGTGGGGTTGCGTAAAGGCTCCCCCAGGGAGTTCAGGTGTACCCAAAGGCTTCCGCTGAGAGCACTTTTGGATGGCAGAAAGTGGCACCGTACGTGTTTTTTCGGGTCTAACTCGGGTTCAGCTTCTTGTTGCGGTTAGGGTTATGTTTAGGGTTGTTAGGAAAGAGTGAAGACGCAGAGTCCTGTTGAGTGTGGGGTTGCGTAAAGGCTCCCCCAGGGAGTTCAGGTGTACCCAAAGGCTTCCGCTGAGAGCACTTTTGGATGGCAGAAAGTGGCACCGTACGTGTTTTTTCGGGTCTAACTCGGGTTCAGCTTCTTGTTGCGGTTAGGGTTATGTTTAGGGTTGTTAGGAAAGAGTGAAGACGCAGAGTCCTGTTGAGTGTGGGGTTGCGTAAAGGCTCCCCCAGGGAGTTCAGGTGTACCCAAAGGCTTCCGCTGAGAGCACTTTTGGATGGCAGAAAGTGGCACCGTACGTGTTTTTTCGGGTCTAACTCGGGTTGAGCTTCTTGTTGCGGTTAGGGTTATGTTTAGGGTTGTTAGGAAAGAGTGAAGACGCAGAGTCCTGTTGAGTGTGGGGTTGCGTAAAGGCTCCCCCAGGGAGTTCAGGTGTACCCAAAGGCTTCCGCTGAGAGCACTTTTGGATGGCAGAAAGTGGCACCGTACGTGTTTTTTCGGGTCTAACTCGGGTTCAGCTTCTTGTTGCGGTTAGGGTTATGTTTAGGGTTGTTAGGAAAGAGTGAAGACGCAGAGTCCTGTTGAGTGTGGGGTTGCGTAAAGGCTCCCCCAGGGAGTTCAGGTGTACCCAAAGGCTTCCGCTGAGAGCACTTTTGGATGGCAGAAAGTGGCACCGTACGTGTTTTTTCGGGTCTAACTCGGGTTGAGCTTCTTGTTGCGGTTAGGGTTATGTTTAGGGTTGTTAGGAAAGAGTGAAGACGCAGAGTCCTGTTGAGTGTGGGGTTGCGTAAAGGCTCCCCCAGGGAGTTCAGGTGTACCCAAAGGCTTCCGCTGAGAGCACTTTTGGATGGCAGAAAGTGGCACCGTACGTGTTTTTTCGGGTCTAACTCGGGTTCAGCTTCTTGTTGCGGTTAGGGTTATGTTTAGGGTTGTTAGGAAAGAGTGAAGACACAGAGTCCTGTTGAGTGTGGGGTTGCGTAAAGGCTCCCCCAGGGAGTTCAGGTGTACCCAAAGGCTTCCGCTGAGAGCACTTTTTGACGGCAGAAAGTGGCACCGTACGTGTTTTTTCGGGTCTAACTCGGGTTCAGCTTCTTGTTGCGGTTAGGGTTATGTTTAGGGTTGTTAGGAAAGAGTGAAGACGCAGAGTCCTGTTGAGTGTGGGGTTGCGTAAAGGCTCCTCCAGGGAGTTCAGGTGTACCCAAAGGCTTCCGCTGAGAGCACTTTTGGATGGCAGAAAGTGGCACCGTACGTGTTTTTTCGGGTCTAACTCGGGTTCAGCTTCTTGTTGCGGTTAGGGTTATGTTTAGGGTTGTTAGGAAAGAGTGAAGACGCAGAGTCCTGTTGAGTGTGGGGTTGCGTAAAGGCTCCCCCAGGGAGTTCAGGTGTACCCAAAGGCTTCCGCTGAGAGCACTTTTGGATGGCAGAAAGTGGCACCGTACGTGTTTTTTCGGGTCTAACTCGGGTTCAGCTTCTTGTTGCGGTTAGGGTTATGTTTAGGGTTGTTAGGAAAGAGTGAAGACGCAGAGTCCTGTTGAGTGTGGGGTTGCGTAAAGGCTCCCCCAGGGAGTTCAGGTGTACCCAAAGGCTTCCGCTGAGAGCACTTTTGGATGGCAGAAAGTGGCACCGTACGTGTTTTTTCGGGTCTAACTCGGGTTCAGCTTCTTGTTGCGGTTAGGGTTATGTTTAGGGTTGTTAGGAAAGAGTGAAGACGCAGAGTCCTGTTGAGTGTGGGGTTGCGTAAAGGCTCCCCCAGGGAGTTCAGGTGTACCCAAAGGCTTCCGCTGAGAGCACTTTTTGATGGCAGAAAGTGGCACCGTACGTGTTTTTTCGGGTCTAACTCGGGTTCAGCTTCTTGTTGCGGTTAGGGTTATGTTTAGGGTTGTTAGGAAAGAGTGAAGACGCAGAGTCCTGTTGAGTGTGGGGTTGCGTAAAGGCTCCCCCAGGGAGTTCAGGTGTACCCAAAGGCTTCCGCTGAGAGCACTTTTTGATGGCAGAAAGTGGCACCGTACGTGTTTTTTCGGGTCTAACTCGGGTTGAGCTTCTTGTTCCGGTTAGGGTTATGTTTAGGGTTGTTAGGAAAGAGTGAAGACGCAGAGTCCTGTTGAGTGTGGGGTTGCGTAAAGGCTCCCCCAGGGAGTTCAGGTGTACCCAAAGGCTTCCGCTGAGAGCACTTTTGGATGGCAGAAAGTGGCACCGTCCGTGTTTTTTCGGGTCTAACTCGGGTTCAGCTTCTTGTTGCGGTTAGGGTTATGTTTAGGGTTGTTAGGAAAGAGTGAAGACGCAGAGTCCTGTTGAGTGTGGGGTTGCGTAAAGGCTCCCCCAGGGAGTTCAGGTGTACCCAAAGGCTTCCGCTGAGAGCACTTTTGGATGGCAGAAAGTGGCACCGTACGTGTTTTTTCGGGTCTAACTCGGGTTCAGCTTCTTGTTGTGGTTAGGGTTATGTTTAGGGTTGTTAGGAAAGAGTGAAGACGCAGAGTCCTGTTGAGTGTGGGGTTGCGTAAAGGCTCCCCCAGGGAGTTCAGGTGTACCCAAAGGCTTCCGCTGAGAGCACTTTTGGATGGCAGAAAGTGGCACCGTACGTGTTTTTTCGGGTCTAACTCGGGTTGAGCTTCTTGTTGCGGTTAGGGTTATGTTTAGGGTTGTTAGGAAAGAGTGAAGACGCAGAGTCCTGTTGAGTGTGGGGTTGCGTAAAGGCTCCCCCAGGGAGTTCAGGTGTACCCAAAGGCTTCCGCTGAGAGCACTTTTGGATGGCAGAAAGTGGCACCGTACGTGTTTTTTCGGGTCTAACTCGGGTTCAGCTTCTTGTTGCGGTTAGGGTTATGTTTAGGGTTGTTAGGAAAGAGTGAAGACACAGAGTCCTGTTGAGTGTGGGGTTGCGTAAAGGCTCCCCCAGGGAGTTCAGGTGTACCCAAAGGCTTCCGCTGAGAGCACTTTTTGACGGCAGAAAGTGGCACCGTACGTGTTTTTTCGGGTCTAACTCGGGTTCAGCTTCTTGTTGCGGTTAGGGTTATGTTTAGGGTTGTTAGGAAAGAGTGAAGACGCAGAGTCCTGTTGAGTGTGGGGTTGCGTAAAGGCTCCTCCAGGGAGTTCAGGTGTACCCAAAGGCTTCCGCTGAGAGCACTTTTGGATGGCAGAAAGTGGCACCGTACGTGTTTTTTCGGGTCTAACTCGGGTTCAGCTTCTTGTTGCGGTTAGGGTTATGTTTAGGGTTGTTAGGAAAGAGTGAAGACACAGAGTCCTGTTGAGTGTGGGGTTGCGTAAAGGCTCCCCCAGGGAGTTCAGGTGTACCCAAAGGCTTCCGCTGAGAGCACTTTTGGATGGCAGAAAGTGGCACCGTACGTGTTTTTTCGGGTCTAACTCGGGTTCAGCTTCTTGTTGCGGTTAGGGTTATGTTTAGGGTTGTTAGGAAAGAGTGAAGACGCAGAGTCCTGTTGAGTGTGGGGTTGCGTAAAGGCTCCCCCAGGGAGTTCAGGTGTACCCAAAGGCTTCCGCTGAGAGCACTTTTTGATGGCAGAAAGTGGCACCGTACGTGTTTTTTCGGGTCTAACTCGGGTTCAGCTTCTTGTTGCGGTTAGGGTTATGTTTAGGGTTGTTAGGAAAGAGTGAAGACGCAGAGTCCTGTTGAGTGTGGGGTTGCGTAAAGGCTCCCCCAGGGAGTTCAGGTGTACCCAAAGGCTTCCGCTGAGAGCACTTTTGGATGGCAGAAAGTGGCACCGTACGTGTTTTTTCGGGTCTAACTCGGGTTCAGCTTCTTGTTGCGGTTAGGGTTATGTTTAGGGTTGTTAGGAAAGAGTGAAGACGCAGAGTCCTGTTGAGTGTGGGGTTGCGTAAAGGCTCCCCCAGGGAGTTCAGGTGTACCCAAAGGCTTCCGCTGAGAGCACTTTTTGATGGCAGAAAGTGGCACCGTACGTGTTTTTTCGGGTCTAACTCGGGTTCAGCTTCTTGTTGCGGTTAGGGTTATGTTTAGGGTTGTTAGGAAAGAGTGAAGACGCAGAGTCCTGTTGAGTGTGGGGTTGCGTAAAGGCTCCCCCAGGGAGTTCAGGTGTACCCAAAGGCTTCCGCTGAGAGCACTTTTTGACGGCAGAAAGTGGCACCGTACGTGTTTTTTCGGGTCTAACTCGGGTTCAGCTTCTTGTTCCGGTTAGGGTTATGTTTAGGGTTGTTAGGAAAGAGTGAAGACTCAGAGTCCTGTTGAGTGTGGGGTTGCGTAAAGGCTCCCCCAGGGAGTTCAGGTGTACCCAAAGGCTTCCGCTGAGAGCACTTTTTGATGGCAGAAAGTGGCACCGTACGTGTTTTTTCGGGTCTAACTCGGGTTCAGCTTCTTGTTGCGGTTAGGGTTATGTTTAGGGTTGTTAGGAAAGAGTGAAGACGCAGAGTCCTGTTGAGTGTGGGGTTGCGTAAAGGCTCCCCCAGGGAGTTCAGGTGTACCCAAAGGCTTCCGCTGAGAGCACTTTTTGATGGCAGAAAGTGGCACCGTACGTGTTTTTTCGGGTCTAACTCGGGTTCAGCTTCTTGTTGCGGTTAGGGTTATGTTTAGGGTTGTTAGGAAAGAGTGAAGACGCAGAGTCCTGTTGAGTGTGGGGTTGCGTAAAGGCTCCCCCAGGGAGTTCAGGTGTACCCAAAGGCTTCCGCTGAGAGCACTTTTGGATGGCAGAAAGTGGCACCGTACGTGTTTTTTCGGGTCTAACTCGGGTTCAGCTTCTTGTTGCGGTTAGGGTTATGTTTAGGGTTGTTAGGAAAGAGTGAAGACGCAGAGTCCTGTTGAGTGTGGGGTTGCGTAAAGGCTCCCCCAGGGAGTTCAGGTGTACCCAAAGGCTTCCGCTGAGAGCACTTTTTGATGGCAGAAAGTGGCACCGTACGTGTTTTTTCGGGTCTAACTCGGGTTCAGCTTCTTGTTGCGGTTAGGGTTATGTTTAGGGTTGTTAGGAAAGAGTGAAGACGCAGAGTCCTGTTGAGTGTGGGGTTGCGTAAAGGCTCCTCCAGGGAGTTCAGGTGTACCCAAAGGCTTCCGCTGAGAGCACTTTTTGATGGCAGAAAGTGGCACCGTACGTGTTTTTTCGGGTCTAACTCGGGTTCAGCTTCTTGTTGCGGTTAGGGTTATGTTTAGGGTTGTTAGGAAAGAGTGAAGACGCAGAGTCCTGTTGAGTGTGGGGTTGCGTAAAGGCTCCCCCAGGGAGTTCAGGTGTACCCAAAGGCTTCCACTGAGAGCACTTTTGGATGGCAGAAAGTGGCACCGTACGTGTTTTTTCGGGTCTAACTCGGGTTGAGCTTCTTGTTGCGGTTAGGGTTATGTTTAGGGTTGTTAGGAAAGAGTGAAGACGCAGAGTCCTGTTGAGTGTGGGGTTGCGTAAAGGCTCCCCCAGGGAGTTCAGGTGTACCCAAAGGCTTCCGCTGAGAGCACTTTTGGATGGCAGAAAGTGGCACCGTACGTGTTTTTTCGGGTCTAACTCGGGTTCAGCTTCTTGTTGCGGTTAGGGTTATGTTTAGGGTTGTTAGGAAAGAGTGAAGACGCAGAGTCCTGTTGAGTGTGGAGTTCCGTAAAGGCTCCCCCAGGGAGTTCAGGTGTACCCAAAGGCTTCCGCTGAGAGCACTTTTTGATGGCAGAAAGTGGCACCGTACGTGTTTTTTCGGGTCTAACTCGGGTTCAGCTTCTTGTTGCGGTTAGGGTTATGTTTAGGGTTGTTAGGAAAGAGTGAAGACGCAGAGTCCTGTTGAGTGTGGGGTTGCGTAAAGGCTCCCCCAGGGAGTTCAGGTGTACCCAAAGGCTTCCGCTGAGAGCACTTTTGGATGGCAGAAAGTGGCACCGTACGTGTTTTTTCGGGTCTAACTCGGGTTGAGCTTCTTGTTGCGGTTAGGGTTATGTTTAGGGTTGTTAGGAAAGAGTGAAGACGCAGAGTCCTGTTGAGTGTGGGGTTGCGTAAAGGCTCCCCCAGGGAGTTCAGGTGTACCCAAAGGCTTCCGCTGAGAGCACTTTTTGATGGCCGAAAGTGGCACCGTACGTGTTTTTTCGGGTCTAACTCGGGTTCAGCTTCTTGTTGCGGTTAGGGTTATGTTTAGGGTTGTTAGGAAAGAGTGAAGACGCAGAGTCCTGTTGAGTGTGGGGTTGCGTAAAGGCTCCCCCAGGGAGTTCAGGTGTACCCAAAGGCTTCCGCTGAGAGCACTTTTGGATGGCAGAAAGTGGCACCGTACGTGTTTTTTCGGGTCTAACTCGGGTTCAGCTTCTTGTTGCGGTTAGGGTTATGTTTAGGGTTGTTAGGAAAGAGTGAAGACGCAGAGTCCTGTTGAGTGTGGGGTTTGGTAAAGGCTCCCCCAGGGAGTTCAGGTGTACCCAAAGGCTTCCGCTGAGAGCACTTTTGGATGGCAGAAAGTGGCACCGTACGTGTTTTTTCGGGTCTAACTCGGGTTGAGCTTCTTGTTGCGGTTAGGGTTATGTTTAGGGTTGTTAGGAAAGAGTGAAGACGCAGAGTCCTGTTGAGTGTGGGGTTGCGTAAAGGCTCCCCCAGGGAGTTCAGGTGTACCCAAAGGCTTCCGCTGAGAGCACTTTTGGATGGCAGAAAGTGGCACCGTACGTGTTTTTTCGGGTCTAACTCGGGTTCAGCTTCTTGTTGCGGTTAGGGTTATGTTTAGGGTTGTTAGGAAAGAGTGAAGACGCAGAGTCCTGTTGAGTGTGGGGTTGCGTAAAGGCTCCCCCAGGGAGTTCAGGTGTACCCAAAGGCTTCCGCTGAGAGCACTTTTGGATGGCAGAAAGTGGCACCGTACGTGTTTTTTCGGGTCTAACTCGGGTTCAGCTTCTTGTTGCGGTTAGGGTTATGTTTAGGGTTGTTAGGAAAGAGTGAAGACGCAGAGTCCTGTTGAGTGTGGGGTTGCGTAAAGGCTCCCCCAGGGAGTTCAGGTGTACCCAAAGGCTTCCACTGAGAGCACTTTTTGATGGCAGAAAGTGGCACCGTACGTGTTTTTTCGGGTCTAACTCGGGTTCAGCTTCTTGTTGCGGTTAGGGTTATGTTTAGGGTTGTTAGGAAAGAGTGAAGACGCAGAGTCCTGTTGAGTGTGGGGTTGCGTAAAGGCTCCCCCAGGGAGTTCAGGTGTACCCAAAGGCTTCCGCTGAGAGCACTTTTGGATGGCAGAAAGTGGCACCGTACGTGTTTTTTCGGGTCTAACTCGGGTTCAGCTTCTTGTTGCGGTTAGGGTTATGTTTAGGGTTGTTAGGAAAGAGTGAAGACGCAGAGTCCTGTTGAGTGTGGGGTTGCGTAAAGGCTCCCCCAGGGAGTTCAGGTGTACCCAAAGGCTTCCGCTGAGAGCACTTTTTGATGGCAGAAAGTGGCACCGTACGTGTTTTTTCGGGTCTAACTCAGGTTCAGCTTCTTGTTGCGGTTAGGGTTATGTTTAGGGTTGTTAGGAAAGAGTGAAGACGCAGAGTCCTGTTGAGTGTGGGGTTGCGTAAAGGCTCCCCCAGGGAGTTCAGGTGTACCCAAAGGCTTCCGCTGAGAGCACTTTTGGATGGCAGAAAGTGGCACCGTACGTGTTTTTTCGGGTCTAACTCGGGTTGAGCTTCTTGTTCCGGTTAGGGTTATGTTTAGGGTTGTTAGGAAAGAGTGAAGACGCAGAGTCCTGTTGAGTGTGGGGTTGCGTAAAGGCTCCCCCAGGGAGTTCAGGTGTACCCAAAGGCTTCCGCTGAGAGCACTTTTGGATGGCAGAAAGTGGCACCGTACGTGTTTTTTCGGGTCTAACTCGGGTTCAGCTTCTTGTTGCGGTTAGGGTTATGTTTAGGGTTGTTAGGAAAGAGTGAAGACGCAGAGTCCTGTTGAGTGTGGGGTTGCGTAAAGGCTCCCCCAGGGAGTTCAGGTGTACCCAAAGGCTTCCGCTGAGAGCACTTTTTGACGGCAGAAAGTGGCACCGTACGTGTTTTTTCGGGTCTAACTCGGGTTGAGCTTCTTGTTGCGGTTAGGGTTATGTTTAGGGTTGTTAGGAAAGAGTGAAGACGCAGAGTCCTGTTGAGTGTGGGGTTGCGTAAAGGCTCCCCCAGGGAGTTCAGGTGTACCCAAAGGCTTCCGCTGAGAGCACTTTTTGATGGCAGAAAGTGGCACCGTACATGTTTTTTCGGGTCTAACTCGGGTTCAGCTTCTTGTTGCGGTTAGGGTTATGTTTAGGGTTGTTAGGAAAGAGTGAAGACGCAGAGTCCTGTTGAGTGTGGGGTTGCGTAAAGGCTCCCCCAGGGAGTTCAGGTGTACCCAAAGGCTTCCGCTGAGAGCACTTTTGGATGGCAGAAAGTGGCACCGTACGTGTTTTTTCGGGTCTAACTCGGGTTCAGCTTCTTGTTGCGGTTAGGGTTATGTTTAGGGTTGTTAGGAAAGAGTGAAGACGCAGAGTCCTGTTGAGTGTGGGGTTGCGTAAAGGCTCCCCCAGGGAGTTCAGGTGTACCCAAAGGCTTCCGCTGAGAGCACTTTTGGATGGCAGAAAGTGGCACCGTACGTGTTTTTTCGGGTCTAACTCGGGTTCAGCTTCTTGTTGCGGTTAGGGTTATGTTTAGGGTTGTTAGGAAAGAGTGAAGACGCAGAGTCCTGTTGAGTGTGGGGTTGCGTAAAGGCTCCCCCAGGGAGTTCAGGTGTACCCAAAGGCTTCCGCTGAGAGCACTTTTTGACGGCAGAAAGTGGCACCGTACGTGTTTTTTCGGGTCTAACTCGGGTTCAGCTTCTTGTTGCGGTTAGGGTTATGTTTAGGGTTGTTAGGAAAGAGTGAAGACGCAGAGTCCTGTTGAGTGTGGGGTTGCGTAAAGGCTCCCCCAGGGAGTTCAGGTGTACCCAAAGGCTTCCGCTGAGAGCACTTCTGGATGGCAGAAAGTGGCACCGTATGTGTTTTTTTCGGGTCTAACTCGGGTTCAGCTTCTTGTTGCGGTTAGGGTTATGTTTAGGGTTGTTAGGAAAGAGTGAAGACGCAGAGTCCTGTTGAGTGTGGGGTTGCGTAAAGGCTCCCCCAGGGAGTTCAGGTGTACCCAAAGGCTTCCGCTGAGAGCACTTTTGGATGGCAGAAAGTGGCACCGTCCGTGTTTTTTCGGGTCTAACTCGGGTTCAGCTTCTTGTTGCGGTTAGGGTTATGTTTAGGGTTGTTAGGAAAGAGTGAAGACGCAGAGTCCTGCTGAGTGTGGGGTTGCGTAAAGGCTCCCCCAGGGAGTTCAGGTGTACCCAAAGGCTTCCGCTGAGAGCACTTTTTGATGGCAGAAAGTGGCACCGTACGTGTTTTTTCGGGTCTAACTCGGGTTGAGCTTCTTGTTGCGGTTAGGGTTATGTTTAGGGTTGTTAGGAAAGAGTGAAGACGCAGAGTCCTGTTGAGTGTGGGGTTGCGTAAAGGCTCCCCCAGGGAGTTCAGGTGTACCCAAAGGCTTCCGCTGAGAGCACTTTTTGATGGCAGAAAGTGGCACCGTACGTGTTTTTTCGGGTCTAACTCGGGTTGAGCTTCTTGTTGCGGTTAGGGTTATGTTTAGGGTTGTTAGGAAAGAGTGAAGACGCAGAGTCCTGTTGAGTGTGGGGTTGCGTAAAGGCTCCCCCAGGGAGTTCAGGTGTACCCAAAGGCTTCCGCTGAGAGCACTTTTGGATGGCAGAAAGTGGCACCGTACGTGTTTTTTCGGGTCTAACTCGGGTTCAGCTTCTTGTTGCGGTTAGGGTTATGTTTAGGGTTGTTAGGAAAGAGTGAAGACGCAGAGTCCTGTTGAGTGTGGGGTTGCGTAAAGGCTCCCCCAGGGAGTTCAGGTGTACCCAAAGGCTTCCGCTGAGAGCACTTTTTGACGGCAGAAAGTGGCACCGTACGTGTTTTTTCGGGTCTAACTCGGGTTCAGCTTCTTGTTGCGGTTAGGGTTATGTTTAGGGTTGTTAGGAAAGAGTGAAGACGCAGAGTCCTGTTGAGTGTGGGGTTGCGTAAAGGCTCCCGCAGGGAGTTCAGGTGTACCCAAAGGCTTCCGCTGAGAGCACTTTTTGACGGCAGAAAGTGGCACCGTACGTGTTTTTTCGGGTCTAACTCGGGTTCAGCTTCTTGTTGCGGTTAGGGTTATGTTTAGGGTTGTTAGGAAAGAGTGAAGACGCAGAGTCCTGTTGAGTGTGGGGTTGCGTAAAGGCTCCACCCGGGAGTTCAGGTGTACCCAAAGGCTTCCGCTGAGAGCACTTTTGGATGGCAGAAAGTGGCACCGTACGTGTTTTTTCGGGTCTAACTCGGGTTCAGCTTCTTGTTGCGGTTAGGGTTATGTTTAGGGTTGTTAGGAAAGAGTGAAGACGCAGAGTCCTGTTGAGTGTGGGGTTGCGTAAAGGCTCCCCCAGGGAGTTCAGGTGTACCCAAAGGCTTCCGCTGAGAGCACTTTTGGATGGCAGAAAGTGGCACCGTACGTGTTTTTTCGGGTCTAACTCGGGTTCAGCTTCTTGTTGCGGTTAGGGTTATGTTTAGGGTTGTTAGGAAAGAGTGAAGACGCAGAGTCCTGTTGAGTGTGGGGTTGCGTAAAGGCTCCCCCAGGGAGTTCAGGTGTACCCAAAGGCTTCCGCTGAGAGCACTTTTTGACGGCAGAAAGTGGCACCGTACGTGTTTTTTCGGGTCTAACTCGGGTTCAGCTTCTTGTTGCGGTTAGGGTTATGTTTAGGGTTGTTAGGAAAGAGTGAAGACGCAGAGTCCTGTTGAGTGTGGGGTTGCGTAAAGGCTCCCCCAGGGAGTTCAGGTGTACCCAAAGGCTTCCGCTGAGAGCACTTTTTGACGGCAGAAAGTGGCACCGTACGTGTTTTTTCGGGTCTAACTCGGGTTGAGCTTCTTGTTGCGGTTAGGGTTATGTTTAGGGTTGTTAGGAAAGAGTGAAGACGCAGAGTCCTGTTGAGTGTGGGGTTGCGTAAAGGCTCCCCCAGGGAGTTCAGGTGTACCCAAAGGCTTCCGCTGAGAGCACTTTTGGATGGCAGAAAGTGGCACCGTACGTGTTTTTTCGGGTCTAACTCGGGTTCAGCTTCTTGTTGCGGTTAGGGTTATGTTTAGGGTTGTTAGGAAAGAGTGAAGACGCAGAGTCCTGTTGAGTGTGGGGTTGCGTAAAGGCTCCCCCAGGGAGTTCAGGTGTACCCAAAGGCTTCCGCTGAGAGCACTTTTGGATGGCAGAAAGTGGCACCGTACGTGTTTTTTCGGGTCTAACTCGGGTTCAGCTTCTTGTTGCGGTTAGGGTTATGTTTAGGGTTGTTAGGAAAGAGTGAAGACGCAGAGTCCTGTTGAGTGTGGGGTTGCGTAAAGGCTCCCCCAGGGAGTTCAGGTGTACCCAAAGGCTTCCGCTGAGAGCACTTTTGGATGGCAGGAAGTGGCACCGTACGTGTTTTTTCGGGTCTAACTCGGGTTCAGCTTCTTGTTGCGGTTAGGGTTATGTTTAGGGTTGTTAGGAAAGAGTGAAGACGCAGAGTCCTGTTGAGTGTGGGGTTGCGTAAAGGCTCCCCCAGGGAGTTCAGGTGTACCCAAAGGCTTCCGCTGAGAGCACTTTTTGATGGCAGAAAGTGGCACCGTACGTGTTTTTTCGGGTCTAACTCGGGTTCAGCTTCTTGTTGCGGTTAGGGTTATGTTTAGGGTTGTTAGGAAAGAGTGAAGACGCAGAGTCCTGTTGAGTGTGGGGTTGCGTAAAGGCTCCCCCAGGGAGTTCAGGTGTACCCAAAGGCTTCCGCTGAGAGCACTTTTGGATGGCAGAAAGTGGCACCGTACGTGTTTTTACGGGTCTAACTCGGGTTCAGCTTCTTGTTGCGGTTAGGGTTATGTTTAGGGTTGTTAGGAAAGAGTGAAGACGCAGAGTCCTGTTGAGTGTGGGGTTGCGTAAAGGCTCCCCCAGGGAGTTCAGGTGTACCCAAAGGCTTCCGCTGAGAGCACTTTTGGATGGCAGAAAGTGGCACCGTACGTGTTTTTTCGGGTCTAACTCGGGTTCAGCTTCTTGTTGCGGTTAGGGTTATGTTTAGGGTTGTTAGGAAAGAGTGAAGACGCAGAGTCCTGTTGAGTGTGGGGTTGCGTAAAGGCTCCCCCAGGGAGTTCAGGTGTACCCAAAGGCTTCCGCTGAGAGCACTTTTTGACGGCAGAAAGTGGCACCGTACGTGTTTTTTCGGGTCTAACTCGGGTTCAGCTTCTTGTTGCGGTTAGGGTTATGTTTAGGGTTGTTAGGAAAGAGTGAAGACGCAGAGTCCTGCTGAGTGTGGGGTTGCGTAAAGGCTCCTCCAGGGAGTTCAGGTGTACCCAAAGGCTTCCGCTGAGAGCACTTTTTGATGGCAGAAAGTGGCACCGTACGTGTTTTTTCGGGTCTAACTCGGGTTCAGCTTCTTGTTGCGGTTAGGGTTATGTTTAGGGTTGTTAGGAAAGAGTGAAGACGCAGAGTCCTGTTGAGTGTGGGGTTGCGTAAAGGCTCCCCCAGGGAGTTCAGGTGTACCCAAAGGCTTCCGCTGAGAGCACTTTTGGATGGCCGAAAGTGGCACCGTACGTGTTTTTTCGGGTCTAACTCGGGTTCAGCTTCTTGTTGCGGTTAGGGTTATGTTTAGGGTTGTTAGGAAAGAGTGAAGACGCAGAGTCCTGTTGAGTGTGGGTTTGCGTAAAGGCTCCCCCAGGGAGTTCAGGTGTACCCAAAGGCTTCCGCTGAGAGCACTTTTTGACGGCAGAAAGTGGCACCGTACGTGTTTTTTCGGGTCTAACTCGGGTTCAGCTTCTTGTTGCGGTTAGGGTTATGTTTAGGGTTGTTAGGAAAGAGTGAAGACGCAGAGTCCTGTTGAGTGTGGGGTTGCGTAAAGGCTCCCCCAGGGAGTTCAGGTGTACCCAAAGGCTTCCGCTGAGAGCACTTTTTGATGGCAGAAAGTGGCACCGTACGTGTTTTTTCGGGTCTAACTCGGGTTCAGCTTCTTGTTGCGGTTAGGGTTATGTTTAGGGTTGTTAGGAAAGAGTGAAGACGCAGAGTCCTGTTGAGTGTGGGGTTGCGTAAAGGCTCCCCCAGGGAGTTCAGGTGTACCCAAAGGCTTCCGCTGAGAGCACTTTTTGACGGCAGAAAGTGGCACCGTACGTGTTTTTTCGGGTCTAACTCGGGTTCAGCTTCTTGTTGCGGTTAGGGTTATGTTTAGGGTTGTTAGGAAAGAGTGAAGACGCAGAGTCCTGTTGAGTGTGGGGTTGCGTAAAGGCTCCCCCAGGGAGTTCAGGTGTACCCAAAGGCTTCCGCTGAGAGCACTTTTGGATGGCAGAAAGTGGCACCGTACGTGTTTTTTCGGGTCTAACTCGGGTTCAGCTTCTTGTTGCGGTTAGGGTTATGTTTAGGGTTGTTAGGAAAGAGTGAAGACGCAGAGTCCTGCTGAGTGTGGGGTTGCGTAAAGGCTCCTCCAGGGAGTTCAGGTGTACCCAAAGGCTTCCGCTGAGAGCACTTTTTGATGGCAGAAAGTGGCACCGTACGTGTTTTTTCGGGTCTAACTCGGGTTCAGCTTCTTGTTGCGGTTAGGGTTATGTTTAGGGTTGTTAGGAAAGAGTGAAGACGCAGAGTCCTGTTGAGTGTGGGGTTGCGTAAAGGCTCCCCCAGGGAGTTCAGGTGTACCCAAAGGCTTCCGCTGAGAGCACTTTTGGATGGCAGAAAGTGGCACCGTACGTGTTTTTTCGGGTCTAACTCGGGTTCAGCTTCTTGTTGCGGTTAGGGTTATGTTTAGGGTTGTTAGGAAAGAGTGAAGACGCAGAGTCCTGTTGAGTGTGGGGTTGCGTAAAGGCTCCCCCAGGGAGTTCAGGTGTACCCAAAGGCTTCCGCTGAGAGCACTTTTGGATGGCAGAAAGTGGCACCGTACGTGTTTTTTCGGGTCTAACTCGGGTTCAGCTTCTTGTTGCGGTTAGGGTTATGTTTAGGGTTGTTAGGAAAGAGTGAAGACGCAGAGTCCTGTTGAGTGTGGGGTTGCGTAAAGGCTCCCCCAGGGAGTTCAGGTGTACCCAAAGGCTTCCGCTGAGAGCACTTTTTGATGGCAGAAAGTGGCACCGTACGTGTTTTTTCGGGTCTAACTCGGGTTCAGCTTCTTGTTGCGGTTAGGGTTATGTTTAGGGTTGTTAGGAAAGAGTGAAGATGCAGAGTCCTGTTGAGTGTGGGGTTGCGTAAAGGCTCCCCCAGGGAGTTCAGGTGTACCCAAAGGCTTCCGCTGAGAGCACTTTTGGATGGCAGAAAGTGGCACCGTACGTGTTTTTTCGGGTCTAACTCGGGTTCAGCTTCTTGTTGCGGTTAGGGTTATGTTTAGGGTTGTTAGGAAAGAGTGAAGACGCAGAGTCCTGTTGAGTGTGGGGTTGCGTAAAGGCTCCCCCAGGGAGTTCAGGTGTACCCAAAGGCTTCCGCTGAGAGCACTTTTTGACGGCAGAAAGTGGCACCGTACGTGTTTTTTCGGGTCTAACTCGGGTTCAGCTTCTTGTTGCGGTTAGGGTTATGTTTAGGGTTGTTAGGAAAGAGTGAAGACGCAGAGTCCTGTTGAGTGTGGGGTTGCGTAAAGGCTCCCCCAGGGAGTTCAGGTGTACCCAAAGGCTTCCGCTGAGAGCACTTTTGGATGGCAGAAAGTGGCACCGTACGTGTTTTTTCGGGTCTAACTCGGGTTGAGCTTCTTGTTGCGGTTAGGGTTATGTTTAGGGTTGTTAGGAAAGAGTGAAGACGCAGAGTCCTGTTGAGTGTGGGGTTGCGTAAAGGCTCCCCCAGGGAGTT
Source organism: Anser anser (assembly GCF_964211835.1). Taxonomy (NCBI): domain Eukaryota; kingdom Metazoa; phylum Chordata; class Aves; order Anseriformes; family Anatidae; genus Anser; species Anser anser. The sequence continues at coordinate 47,519 of NW_028153455.1, read as the reverse complement.
CAGGTGTACCCAAAGGCTTCCGCTGAGAGCACTTTTTGACGGCAGAAAGTGGCACCGTACGTGTTTTTTCGGGTCTAACTCGGGTTCAGCTTCTTGTTCCGGTTAGGGTTATGTTTAGGGTTGTTAGGAAAGAGTGAAGACGCAGAGTCCTGTTGAGTGTGGGGTTGCGTAAAGGCTCCCCCAGGGAGTTCAGGTGTACCCAAAGGCTTCCGCTGAGAGCACTTTTGGATGGCAGAAAGTGGCACCGTACGTGTTTTTTCGGGTCTAACTCGGGTTCAGCTTCTTGTTGCGGTTAGGGTTATGTTTAGGGTTGTTAGGAAAGAGTGAAGACGCAGAGTCCTGTTGAGTGTGGGGTTGCGTAAAGGCTCCCCCAGGGAGTTCAGGTGTACCCAAAGGCTTCCGCTGAGAGCACTTTTGGATGGCAGGAAGTGGCACCGTACGTGTTTTTTCGGGTCTAACTCGGGTTCAGCTTCTTGTTGCGGTTAGGGTTATGTTTAGGGTTGTTAGGAAAGAGTGAAGACGCAGAGTCCTGTTGAGTGTGGGGTTGCGTAAAGGCTCCCCCAGGGAGTTCAGGTGTACCCAAAGGCTTCCGCTGAGAGCACTTTTTGATGGCAGAAAGTGGCACCGTACGTGTTTTTTCGGGTCTAACTCGGGTTCAGCTTCTTGTTGCGGTTAGGGTTATGTTTAGGGTTGTTAGGAAAGAGTGAAGACGCAGAGTCCTGTTGAGTGTGGGGTTGCGTAAAGGCTCCCCCAGGGAGTTCAGGTGTACCCAAAGGCTTCCGCTGAGAGTACTTTTTGACGGCAGAAAGTGGCACCGTACGTGTTTTTTCGGGTCTAACTCGGGTTCAGCTTCTTGTTGCGGTTAGGGTTATGTTTAGGGTTGTTAGGAAAGAGTGAAGACGCAGAGTCCTGTTGAGTGTGGGGTTGCGTAAAGGCTCCCCCAGGGAGTTCAGGTGTACCCAAAGGCTTCCGCTGAGAGCACTTTTGGATGGCAGAAAGTGGCACCGTACGTGTTTTTTCGGGTCTAACTCGGGTTCAGCTTCTTGTTGCGGTTAGGGTTATGTTTAGGGTTGTTAGGAAAGAGTGAAGACTCAGAGTCCTGTTGAGTGTGGGGTTGCGTAAAGGCTCCCCCAGGGAGTTCAGGTGTACCCAAAGGCTTCCGCTGAGAGCACTTTTTGATGGCAGAAAGTGGCACCGTACGTGTTTTTTCGGGTCTAACTCGGGTTGAGCTTCTTGTTGCGGTTAGGGTTATGTTTAGGGTTGTTAGGAAAGAGTGAAGACGCAGAGTCCTGTTGAGTGTGGGGTTGCGTAAAGGCTCCCCCAGGGAGTTCAGGTGTACCCAAAGGCTTCCGCTGAGAGCACTTTTGGATGGCAGAAAGTGGCACCGTACGTGTTTTTTCGGGTCTAACTCGGGTTGAGCTTCTTGTTGCGGTTAGGGTTATGTTTAGGGTTGTTAGGAAAGAGTGAAGACGCAGAGTCCTGTTGAGTGTGGGGTTGCGTAAAGGCTCCCCCAGGGAGTTCAGGTGTACCCAAAGGCTTCCGCTGAGAGCACTTTTTGACGGCAGAAAGTGGCACCGTACGTGTTTTTTCGGGTCTAACTCGGGTTCAGCTTCTTGTTGCGGTTAGGGTTATGTTTAGGGTTGTTAGGAAAGAGTGAAGACGCAGAGTCCTGTTGAGTGTGGGGTTGCGTAAAGGCTCCCCCAGGGAGTTCAGGTGTACCCAAAGGCTTCCGCTGAGAGCACTTTTTGACGGCAGAAAGTGGCACCGTACGTGTTTTTTCGGGTCTAACTCGGGTTCAGCTTCTTGTTGCGGTTAGGGTTATGTTTAGGGTTGTTAGGAAAGAGTGAAGACGCAGAGTCCTGTTGAGTGTGGGGTTGCATAAAGGCTCCCCCAGGGAGTTCAGGTGTACCCAAAGGCTTCCGCTGAGAGCACTTTTGGATGGCAGAAAGTGGCACCGTACGTGTTTTTTCGGGTCTAACTCGGGTTCAGCTTCTTGTTGCGGTTAGGGTTATGTTTAGGGTTGTTAGGAAAGAGTGAAGACGCAGAGTCCTGTTGAGTGTGGGGTTGCGTAAAGGCTCCCCCAGGGAGTTCAGGTGTACCCAAAGGCTTCCGCTGAGAGCACTTTTGGATGGCAGAAAGTGGCACCGTACGTGTTTTTTTCGGGTCTAACTCGGGTTCAGCTTCTTGTTGCGGTTAGGGTTATGTTTAGGGTTGTTAGGAAAGAGTGAAGACGCAGAGTCCTGTTGAGTGTGGGGTTGCGTAAAGGCTCCCCCAGGGAGTTCAGGTGTACCCAAAGGCTTCCGCTGAGAGCACTTTTTGATGGCAGAAAGTGGCACCGTACGTGTTTTTTCGGGTCTAACTCGGGTTCAGCTTCTTGTTGCGGTTAGGGTTATGTTTAGGGTTGTTAGGAAAGAGTGAAGACGCAGAGTCCTGTTGAGTGTGGGGTTGCGTAAAGGCTCCCCCAGGGAGTTCAGGTGTACCCAAAGGCTTCCGCTGAGAGCACTTTTTGATGGCCGAAAGTGGCACCGTACGTGTTTTTTCGGGTCTAACTCGGGTTCAGCTTCTTGTTGCGGTTAGGGTTATGTTTAGGGTTGTTAGGAAAGAGTGAAGACGCAGAGTCCTGTTGAGTGTGGGGTTGCGTAAAGGCTCCCCCAGGGAGTTCAGGTGTACCCAAAGGCTTCCGCTGAGAGCACTTTTGGATGGCAGAAAGTGGCACCGTACGTGTTTTTTCGGGTCTAACTCGGGTTCAGCTTCTTGTTGCGGTTAGGGTTATGTTTAGGGTTGTTAGGAAAGAGTGAAGACGCAGAGTCCTGTTGAGTGTGGGGTTGCGTAAAGGCTCCCCCAGGGAGTTCAGGTGTACCCAAAGGCTTCCGCTGAGAGCACTTTTTGATGGCCGAAAGTGGCACCGTACGTGTTTTTTCGGGTCTAACTCGGGTTCAGCTTCTTGTTGCGGTTAGGGTTATGTTTAGGGTTGTTAGGAAAGAGTGAAGACGCAGAGTCCTGTTGAGTGTGGGGTTGCGTAAAGGCTCCCCCAGGGAGTTCAGGTGTACCCAAAGGCTTCCGCTGAGAGCACTTTTTGACGGCAGAAAGTGGCACCGTACGTGTTTTTTCGGGTCTAACTCGGGTTCAGCTTCTTGTTGCGGTTAGGGTTATGTTTAGGGTTGTTAGGAAAGAGTGAAGACACAGAGTCCTGTTGAGTGTGGGGTTGCGTAAAGGCTCCCCCAGGGAGTTCAGGTGTACCCAAAGGCTTCCGCTGAGAGCACTTTTTGACGGCAGAAAGTGGCACCGTACGTGTTTTTTCGGGTCTAACTCGGGTTCAGCTTCTTGTTGCGGTTAGGGTTATGTTTAGGGTTGTTAGGAAAGAGTGAAGACGCAGAGTCCTGTTGAGTGTGGGGTTGCGTAAAGGCTCCCCCAGGGAGTTCAGGTGTACCCAAAGGCTTCCGCTGAGAGCACTTTTGGATGGCAGAAAGTGGCACCGTACGTGTTTTTTCGGGTCTAACTCGGGTTGAGCTTCTTGTTGCGGTTAGGGTTATGTTTAGGGTTGTTAGGAAAGAGTGAAGACGCAGAGTCCTGTTGAGTGTGGGGTTGCGTAAAGGCTCCACCCGGGAGTTCAGGTGTACCCAAAGGCTTCCGCTGAGAGCACTTTTGGATGGCAGAAAGTGGCACCGTACGTGTTTTTTCGGGTCTAACTCGGGTTCAGCTTCTTGTTGCGGTTAGGGTTATGTTTAGGGTTGTTAGGAAAGAGTGAAGACGCAGAGTCCTGTTGAGTGTGGGGTTGCGTAAAGGCTCCCCCAGGGAGTTCAGGTGTACCCAAAGGCTTCCGCTGAGAGCACTTTTTGATGGCAGAAAGTGGCACCGTACGTGTTTTTTCGGGTCTAACTCGGGTTCAGCTTCTTGTTGCGGTTAGGGTTATGTTTAGGGTTGTTAGGAAAGAGTGAAGACGCAGAGTCCTGTTGAGTGTGGGGTTGCGTAAAGGCTCCCCCAGGGAGTTCAGGTGTACCCAAAGGCTTCCGCTGAGAGCACTTTTTGACGGCAGAAAGTGGCACCGTACGTGTTTTTTCGGGTCTAACTCGGGTTCAGCTTCTTGTTGCGGTTAGGGTTATGTTTAGGGTTGTTAGGAAAGAGTGAAGACGCAGAGTCCTGTTGAGTGTGGGGTTGCGTAAAGGCTCCCCCAGGGAGTTCAGGTGTACCCAAAGGCTTCCGCTGAGAGCACTTTTGGATGGCAGAAAGTGGCACCGTATGTGTTTTTTCGGGTCTAACTCTGGTTCAGCTTCTTGTTGCGGTTAGGGTTATGTTTAGGGTTGTTAGGAAAGAGTGAAGACGCAGAGTCCTGTTGAGTGTGGGGTTGCGTAAAGGCTCCCCCAGGGAGTTCAGGTGTACCCAAAGGCTTCCGCTGAGAGCACTTTTGGATGGCAGAAAGTGGCACCGTACGTGTTTTTTCGGGTCTAACTCGGGTTCAGCTTCTTGTTGCGGTTAGGGTTATGTTTAGGGTTGTTAGGAAAGAGTGAAGACGCAGAGTCCTGTTGAGTGTGGGGTTGCGTAAAGGCTCCCCCAGGGAGTTCAGGTGTACCCAAAGGCTTCCGCTGAGAGCACTTTTTGACGGCAGGAAGTGGCACCGTACGTGTTTTTTCGGGTCTAACTCGGGTTCAGCTTCTTGTTGCGGTTAGGGTTATGTTTAGGGTTGTTAGGAAAGAGTGAAGACGCAGAGTCCTGTTGAGTGTGGGGTTGCGTAAGGCTCCCCCAGGGAGTTCAGGTGTACCCAAAGGCTTCCGCTGAGAGCACTTTTTGATGGCAGAAAGTGGCACCGTACGTGTTTTTTCGGGTCTAACTCGGGTTCAGCTTCTTGTTGCGGTTAGGGTTATGTTTAGGGTTGTTAGGAAAGAGTGAAGACGCAGAGTCCTGTTGAGTGTGGGGTTGCGTAAAGGCTCCCCCAGGGAGTTCAGGTGTACCCAAAGGCTTCCGCTGAGAGCACTTTTTGATGGCAGAAAGTGGCACCGTACGTGTTTTTTCGGGTCTAACTCGGGTTCAGCTTCTTGTTGCGGTTAGGGTTATGTTTAGGGTTGTTAGGAAAGAGTGAAGACGCAGAGTCCTGTTGAGTGTGGGGTTGCGTAAAGGCTCCCCCAGGGAGTTCAGGTGTACCCAAAGGCTTCCGCTGAGAGCACTTTTGGATGGCAGAAAGTGGCACCGTACGTGTTTTTTCGGGTCTAACTCGGGTTCAGCTTCTTGTTGCGGTTAGGGTTATGTTTAGGGTTGTTAGGAAAGAGTGAAGACGCAGAGTCCTGTTGAGTGTGGGGTTGCATAAAGGCTCCCCCAGGGAGTTCAGGTGTACCCAAAGGCTTCCGCTGAGAGCACTTTTTGACGGCAGAAAGTGGCACCGTACGTGTTTTTTCGGGTCTAACTCGGGTTCAGCTTCTTGTTGCGGTTAGGGTTATGTTTAGGGTTGTTAGGAAAGAGTGAAGACGCAGAGTCCTGCTGAGTGTGGGGTTGCGTAAAGGCTCCTCCAGGGAGTTCAGGTGTACCCAAAGGCTTCCGCTGAGAGCACTTTTTGATGGCAGAAAGTGGCACCGTACGTGTTTTTTCGGGTCTAACTCGGGTTCAGCTTCTTGTTGCGGTTAGGGTTATGTTTAGGGTTGTTAGGAAAGAGTGAAGACGCAGAGTCCTGTTGAGTGTGGGGTTGCGTAAAGGCTCCCCCAGGGAGTTCAGGTGTACCCAAAGGCTTCCGCTGAGAGCACTTTTTGATGGCCGAAAGTGGCACCGTACGTGTTTTTTCGGGTCTAACTCGGGTTCAGCTTCTTGTTGCGGTTAGGGTTATGTTTAGGGTTGTTAGGAAAGAGTGAAGACGCAGAGTCCTGTTGAGTGTGGGGTTGCGTAAAGGCTCCCCCAGGGAGTTCAGGTGTACCCAAAGGCTTCCGCTGAGAGCACTTTTGGATGGCAGAAAGTGGCACCGTACGTGTTTTTTCGGGTCTAACTCGGGTTCAGCTTCTTGTTGCGGTTAGGGTTATGTTTAGGGTTGTTAGGAAAGAGTGAAGACGCAGAGTCCTGTTGAGTGTGGGGTTGCGTAAAGGCTCCCCCAGGGAGTTCAGGTGTACCCAAAGGCTTCCGCTGAGAGCACTTTTTGACGGCAGAAAGTGGCACCGTACGTGTTTTTTCGGGTCTAACTCGGGTTCAGCTTCTTGTTGCGGTTAGGGTTATGTTTAGGGTTGTTAGGAAAGAGTGAAGACGCAGAGTCCTGTTGAGTGTGGGGTTGCGTAAAGGCTCCCCCAGGGAGTTCAGGTGTACCCAAAGGCTTCCGCTGAGAGCACTTTTTGATGGCAGGAAGTGGCACCGTACGTGTTTTTTCGGGTCTAACTCGGGTTCAGCTTCTTGTTGCGGTTAGGGTTATGTTTAGGGTTGTTAGGAAAGAGTGAAGACGCAGAGTCCTGTTGAGTGTGGGGTTGCGTAAAGGCTCCCCCAGGGAGTTCAGGTGTACCCAAAGGCTTCCGCTGAGAGCACTTTTTGATGGCAGAAAGTGGCACCGTACGTGTTTTTTCGGGTCTAACTCGGGTTCAGCTTCTTGTTGCGGTTAGGGTTATGTTTAGGGTTGTTAGGAAAGAGTGAAGACGCAGAGTCCTGTTGAGTGTGGGGTTGCGTAAAGGCTCCCCCAGGGAGTTCAGGTGTACCCAAAGGCTTCCGCTGAGAGCACTTTTTGATGGCAGAAAGTGGCACCGTACGTGTTTTTTCGGGTCTAACTCGGGTTCAGCTTCTTGTTGCGGTTAGGGTTATGTTTAGGGTTGTTAGGAAAGAGTGAAGACGCAGAGTCCTGTTGAGTGTGGGGTTGCGTAAAGGCTCCCCCAGGGAGTTCAGGTGTACCCAAAGGCTTCCGCTGAGAGCACTTTTTGACGGCAGAAAGTGGCACCGTACGTGTTTTTTCGGGTCTAACTCGGGTTCAGCTTCTTGTTGCGGTTAGGGTTATGTTTAGGGTTGTTAGGAAAGAGTGAAGACGCAGAGTCCTGTTGAGTGTGGGGTTGCGTAAAGGCTCCCCCAGGGAGTTCAGGTGTACCCAAAGGCTTCCGCTGAGAGCACTTTTTGATGGCAGAAAGTGGCACCGTATGTGATTTTTCGGGTCTAACTCGGGTTCAGCTTCTTGTTGCGGTTAGGGTTATGTTTAGGGTTGTTAGGAAAGAGTGAAGACGCAGAGTCCTGTTGAGTGTGGGGTTGCGTAAAGGCTCCCCCAGGGAGTTCAGGTGTACCCAAAGGCTTCCGCTGAGAGCACTTTTTGATGGCAGAAAGTGGCACCGTACGTGTTTTTTCGGGTCTAACTCGGGTTCAGCTTCTTGTTGCGGTTAGGGTTATGTTTAGGGTTGTTAGGAAAGAGTGAAGACGCAGAGTCCTGTTGAGTGTGGGGTTGCGTAAAGGCTCCCCCAGGGAGTTCAGGTGTACCCAAAGGCTTCCGCTGAGAGCACTTTTTGATGGCAGAAAGTGGCACCGTACGTGTTTTTTCGGGTCTAACTCGGGTTCAGCTTCTTGTTGCGGTTAGGGTTATGTTTAGGGTTGTTAGGAAAGAGTGAAGACGCAGAGTCCTGTTGAGTGTGGGGTTGCGTAAAGGCTCCCCCAGGGAGTTCAGGTGTACCCAAAGGCTTCCGCTGAGAGCACTTTTTGATGGCAGAAAGTGGCACCGTACGTGTTTTTTCGGGTCTAACTCGGGTTCAGCTTCTTGTTGCGGTTAGGGTTATGTTTAGGGTTGTTAGGAAAGAGTGAAGACGCAGAGTCCTGTTGAGTGTGGGGTTGCGTAAAGGCTCCCCCAGGGAGTTCAGGTGTACCCAAAGGCTTCCGCTGAGAGCACTTTTTGACGGCAGAAAGTGGCACCGTACGTGTTTTTTCGGGTCTAACTCGGGTTCAGCTTCTTGTTGCGGTTAGGGTTATGTTTAGGGTTGTTAGGAAAGAGTGAAGACGCAGAGTCCTGCTGAGTGTGGGGTTGCGTAAAGGCTCCCCCAGGGAGTTCAGGTGTACCCAAAGGCTTCCGCTGAGAGCACTTTTTGATGGCAGAAAGTGGCACCGTACGTGTTTTTTCGGGTCTAACTCGGGTTCAGCTTCTTGTTGCGGTTAGGGTTATGTTTAGGGTTGTTAGGAAAGAGTGAAGACGCAGAGTCCTGTTGAGTGTGGGGTTGCGTAAAGGCTCCCCCAGGGAGTTCAGGTGTACCCAAAGGCTTCCGCTGAGAGCACTTTTGGATGGCAGAAAGTGGCACCGTACGTGTTTTTTCGGGTCTAACTCGGGTTCAGCTTCTTGTTGCGGTTAGGGTTATGTTTAGGGTTGTTAGGAAAGAGTGAAGACGCAGAGTCCTGTTGAGTGTGGGGTTGCGTAAAGGCTCCCCCAGGGAGTTCAGGTGTACCCAAAGGCTTCCGCTGAGAGCACTTTTGGATGGCAGAAAGTGGCACCGTACGTGTTTTTTCGGGTCTAACTCGGGTTCAGCTTCTTGTTGCGGTTAGGGTTATGTTTAGGGTTGTTAGGAAAGAGTGAAGACGCAGAGTCCTGTTGAGTGTGGGGTTGCGTAAAGGCTCCCCCAGGGAGTTCAGGTGTACCCAAAGGCTTCCGCTGAGAGCACTTTTTGACGGCAGAAAGTGGCACCGTACGTGTTTTTTCGGGTCTAACTCGGGTTGAGCTTCTTGTTGCGGTTAGGGTTATGTTTAGGGTTGTTAGGAAAGAGTGAAGACGCAGAGTCCTGTTGAGTGTGGGGTTGCGTAAAGGCTCCCCCAGGGAGTTCAGGTGTACCCAAAGGCTTCCGCTGAGAGCACTTTTGGATGGCAGAAAGTGGCACCGTACGTGTTTTTTCGGGTCTAACTCGGGTTCAGCTTCTTGTTGCGGTTAGGGTTATGTTTAGGGTTGTTAGGAAAGAGTGAAGACGCAGAGTCCTGTTGAGTGTGGGGTTGCGTAAAGGCTCCCCCAGGGAGTTCAGGTGTACCCAAAGGCTTCCGCTGAGAGCACTTTTTGATGGCAGAAAGTGGCACCGTACGTGTTTTTTCGGGTCTAACTCGGGTTCAGCTTCTTGTTGCGGTTAGGGTTATGTTTAGGGTTGTTAGGAAAGAGTGAAGACGCAGAGTCCTGTTGAGTGTGGGGTTGCGTAAAGGCTCCCCCAGGGAGTTCAGGTGTACCCAAAGGCTTCCGCTGAGAGCACTTTTTGACGGCAGAAAGTGGCACCGTACGTGTTTTTTCGGGTCTAACTCGGGTTCAGCTTCTTGTTGCGGTTAGGGTTATGTTTAGGGTTGTTAGGAAAGAGTGAAGACGCAGAGTCCTGTTGAGTGTGGGGTTGCGTAAAGGCTCCCCCAGGGAGTTCAGGTGTACCCAAAGGCTTCCGCTGAGAGCACTTTTTGACGGCAGAAAGTGGCACCGTACGTGTTTTTTCGGGTCTAACTCGGGTTCAGCTTCTTGTTGCGGTTAGGGTTATGTTTAGGGTTGTTAGGAAAGAGTGAAGACGCAGAGTCCTGTTGAGTGTGGGGTTGCGTAAAGGCTCCCCCAGGGAGTTCAGGTGTACCCAAAGGCTTCCGCTGAGAGCACTTTTGGATGGCAGAAAGTGGCACCGTATGTGATTTTTCGGGTCTAACTCGGGTTCAGCTTCTTGTTGCGGTTAGGGTTATGTTTAGGGTTGTTAGGAAAGAGTGAAGACGCAGAGTCCTGTTGAGTGTGGGGTTGCGTAAAGGCTCCCCCAGGGAGTTCAGGTGTACCCAAAGGCTTCCGCTGAGAGCACTTTTGGATGGCAGAAAGTGGCACCGTAGGTGTTTTTTCGGGTCTAACTCGGGTTCAGCTTCTTGTTCCGGTTAGGGTTATGTTTAGGGTTGTTAGGAAAGAGTGAAGACGCAGAGTCCTGTTGAGTGTGGGGTTGCGTAAAGGCTCCCCCAGGGAGTTCAGGTGTACCCAAAGGCTTCCGCTGAGAGCACTTTTTGATGGCAGAAAGTGGCACCGTACGTGTTTTTTCGGGTCTAACTCGGGTTCAGCTTCTTGTTGCGGTTAGGGTTATGTTTAGGGTTGTTAGGAAAGAGTGAAGACGCAGAGTCGTGTTGAGTGTGGGGTTGCGTAAAGGCTCCCCCAGGGAGTTCAGGTGTACCCAAAGGCTTCCGCTGAGAGCACTTTTGGATGGCAGAAAGTGGCACCGTACGTGTTTTTTCGGGTCTAACTCGGGTTCAGCTTCTTGTTGCGGTTAGGGTTATGTTTAGGGTTGTTAGGAAAGAGTGAAGACGCAGAGTCCTGTTGAGTGTGGGGTTGCGTAAAGGCTCCCCCAGGGAGTTCAGGTGTACCCAAAGGCTTCCGCTGAGAGCACTTTTTGACGGCAGAAAGTGGCACCGTACGTGTTTTTTCGGGTCTAACTCGGGTTCAGCTTCTTGTTGCGGTTAGGGTTATGTTTAGGGTTGTTAGGAAAGAGTGAAGACGCAGAGTCCTGTTGAGTGTGGGGTTGCGTAAAGGCTCCCCCAGGGAGTTCAGGTGTACCCAAAGGCTTCCGCTGAGAGCACTTTTTGATGGCAGAAAGTGGCACCGTCCGTGTTTTTTCGGGTCTAACTCGGGTTCAGCTTCTTGTTGCGGTTAGGGTTATGTTTAGGGTTGTTAGGAAAGAGTGAAGACGCAGAGTCCTGTTGAGTGTGGGGTTGCGTAAAGGCTCCCCCAGGGAGTTCAGGTGTACCCAAAGGCTTCCGCTGAGAGCACTTTTTGACGGCAGAAAGTGGCACCGTACGTGTTTTTTCGGGTCTAACTCGGGTTCAGCTTCTTGTTGCGGTTAGGGTTATGTTTAGGGTTGTTAGGAAAGAGTGAAGACGCAGAGTCCTGTTGAGTGTGGGGTTGCGTAAAGGCTCCCCCAGGGAGTTCAGGTGTACCCAAAGGCTTCCGCTGAGAGCACTTTTGGATGGCAGAAAGTGGCACCGTACGTGTTTTTTCGGGTCTAACTCGGGTTCAGCTTCTTGTTGCGGTTAGGGTTATGTTTAGGGTTGTTAGGAAAGAGTGAAGACGCAGAGTCCTGTTGAGTGTGGGGTTGCGTAAAGGCTCCCCCAGGGAGTTCAGGTGTACCCAAAGGCTTCCGCTGAGAGCACTTTTTGATAGCAGAAAGTGGCACCGTACGTGTTTTTTCGGGTCTAACTCGGGTTCAGCTTCTTGTTGCGGTTAGGGTTATGTTTAGGGTTGTTAGGAAAGAGTGAAGACGCAGAGTCCTGTTGAGTGTGGGGTTGCGTAAAGGCTCCCCCAGGGAGTTCAGGTGTACCCAAAGGCTTCCGCTGAGAGCACTTTTGGATGGCAGAAAGTGGCACCGTACGTGTTTTTTCGGGTCTAACTCGGGTTCAGCTTCTTGTTGCGGTTAGGGTTATGTTTAGGGTTGTTAGGAAAGAGTGAAGACGCAGAGTCCTGTTGAGTGTGGGGTTGCGTAAAGGCTCCCCCAGGGAGTTCAGGTGTACCCAAAGGCTTCCGCTGAGAGCACTTTTTGATGGCAGAAAGTGGCACCGTACGTGTTTTTTCGGGTCTAACTCGGGTTCAGCTTCTTGTTGCGGTTACGGTTATGTTTAGGGTTGTTAGGAAAGAGTGAAGACGCAGAGTCCTGTTGAGTGTGGGGTTGCGTAAAGGCTCCCCCAGGGAGTTCAGGTGTACCCAAAGGCTTCCGCTGAGAGCACTTTTTGATGGCAGAAAGTGGCACCGTACGTGTTTTTTCGGGTCTAACTCGGGTTCAGCTTCTTGTTGCGGTTAGGGTTATGTTTAGGGTTGTTAGGAAAGAGTGAAGACGCAGAGTCCTGTTGAGTGTGGGGTTGCGTAAAGGCTCCCCCAGGGAGTTCAGGTGTACCCAAAGGCTTCCGCTGAGAGCACTTTTTGACGGCAGAAAGTGGCACCGTACGTGTTTTTTCGGGTCTAACTCGGGTTCAGCTTCTTGTTGCGGTTAGGGTTATGTTTAGGGTTGTTAGGAAAGAGTGAAGACGCAGAGTCCTGTTGAGTGTGCGGTTGCGTAAAGGCTCCCCCAGGGAGTTCAGGTGTACCCAAAGGCTTCCGCTGAGAGCACTTTTGGATGGCAGAAAGTGGCACCGTACGTGTTTTTTCGGGTCTAACTCGGGTTCAGCTTCTTGTTGCGGTTAGGGTTATGTTTAGGGTTGTTAGGAAAGAGTGAAGACGCAGAGTCCTGTTGAGTGTGGGGTTGCGTAAAGGCTCCCCCAGGGAGTTCAGGTGTACCCAAAGGCTTCCGCTGAGAGCACTTTTTGACGGCAGAAAGTGGCACCGTACGTGTTTTTTCGGGTCTAACTCGGGTTCAGCTTCTTGTTCCGGTTAGGGTTATGTTTAGGGTTGTTAGGAAAGAGTGAAGACGCAGAGTCCTGTTGAGTGTGGGGTTGCGTAAAGGCTCCCCCAGGGAGTTCAGGTGTACCCAAAGGCTTCCGCTGAGAGCACTTTTTGACGGCAGAAAGTGGCACCGTACGTGTTTTTTCGGGTCTAACTCGGGTTCAGCTTCTTGTTGCGGTTAGGGTTATGTTTAGGGTTGTTAGGAAAGAGTGAAGACGCAGAGTCCTGTTGAGTGTGGGGTTGCG
>NW_028153455.1:0-27500 GCF_964211835.1 Anser anser | reverse complement strand
AGGGTTATGTTTAGGGTTGTTAGGAAAGAGTGAAGACGCAGAGTCCTGTTGAGTGTGGGGTTGCGTAAAGGCTCCTCCACGGAGTTCAGGTGTACCCAAAGGCTTCCGCTGAGAGCACTTTTGGATGGCAGAAAGTGGCACCGTACGTGTTTTTTCGGGTCTAACTCGGGTTCAGCTTCTTGTTGCGGTTAGGGTTATGTTTAGGGTTGTTAGGAAAGACTGAAGACGCAGAGTCCTGTTGAGTGTGGGGTTGCGTAAAGGCTCCCCCAGGGAGTTCAGGTGTACCCAAAGGCTTCCACTGAGAGCACTTTTTGATGGCCGAAAGTGGCACCGTACGTGTTTTTTCGGGTCTAACTCGGGTTGAGCTTCTTGTTGCGGTTAGGGTTATGTTTAGGGTTGTTAGGAAAGAGTGAAGACGCAGAGTCCTGTTGAGTGTGGGGTTGCGTAAAGGCTCCCCCAGGGAGTTCAGGTGTACCCAAAGGCTTCCGCTGAGAGCACTTTTGGATGGCAGAAAGTGGCACCGTACGTGTTTTTTCGGGTCTAACTCGGGTTCAGCTTCTTGTTGCGGTTAGGGTTATGTTTAGGGTTGTTAGGAAAGAGTGAAGACGCAGAGTCCTGTTGAGTGTGGGGTTGCGTAAAGGCTCCCCCAGGGAGTTCAGGTGTACCCAAAGGCTTCCGCTGAGAGCACTTTTGGATGGCAGAAAGTGGCACCGTACGTGTTTTTTCGGGTCTAACTCGGGTTCAGCTTCTTGTTGGGGTTAGGGTTATGTTTAGGGTTGTTAGGAAAGAGTGAAGACGCAGAGTCCTGTTGAGTGTGGGGTTGCGTAAAGGCTCCCGCAGGGAGTTCAGGTGTACCCAAAGGCTTCCGCTGAGAGCACTTTTTGACGGCAGAAAGTGGCACCGTACGTGTTTTTTCGGGTCTAACTCGGGTTGAGCTTCTTGTTGCGGTTAGGGTTATGTTTAGGGTTGTTAGGAAAGAGTGAAGACGCAGAGTCCTGTTGAGTGTGGGGTTGCGTAAAGGCTCCCCCAGGGAGTTCAGGTGTACCCAAAGGCTTCCGCTGAGAGCACTTTTGGATGGCAGAAAGTGGCACCGTACGTGTTTTTTCGGGTCTAACTCGGGTTCAGCTTCTTGTTGCGGTTAGGGTTATGTTTAGGGTTGTTAGGAAAGAGTGAAGACGCAGAGTCCTGTTGAGTGTGGGGTTGCGTAAAGGCTCCCCCAGGGAGTTCAGGTGTACCCAAAGGCTTCCGCTGAGAGCACTTTTTGATGGCAGAAAGTGGCACCGTACGTGTTTTTTCGGGTCTAACTCGGGTTCAGCTTCTTGTTGCGGTTAGGGTTATGTTTAGGGTTGTTAGGAAAGAGTGAAGACGCAGAGTCCTGTTGAGTGTGGGGTTGCGTAAAGGCTCCCCCAGGGAGTTCAGGTGTACCCAAAGGCTTCCGCTGAGAGCACTTTTGGATGGCAGAAAGTGGCACCGTACGTGTTTTTTCGGGTCTAACTCGGGTTCAGCTTCTTGTTGCGGTTAGGGTTATGTTTAGGGTTGTTAGGAAAGAGTGAAGACGCAGAGTCCTGTTGAGTGTGGGGTTGCGTAAAGGCTCCCCCAGGGAGTTCAGGTGTACCCAAAGGCTTCCGCTGAGAGCACTTTTGGATGGCAGAAAGTGGCACCGTACGTGTTTTTTCGGGTCTAACTCGGGTTCAGCTTCTTGTTGCGGTTAGGGTTATGTTTAGGGTTGTTAGGAAAGAGTGAAGACGCAGAGTCCTGTTGAGTGTGGGGTTGCGTAAAGGCTCCCCCAGGGAGTTCAGGTGTACCCAAAGGCTTCCGCTGAGAGCACTTTTGGATGGCAGAAAGTGGCACCGTACGTGTTTTTTCGGGTCTAACTCGGGTTGAGCTTCTTGTTGCGGTTAGGGTTATGTTTAGGGTTGTTAGGAAAGAGTGAAGACGCAGAGTCCTGTTGAGTGTGGGGTTGCGTAAAGGCTCCCCCAGGGAGTTCAGGTGTACCCAAAGGCTTCCGCTGAGAGCACTTTTGGATGGCAGAAAGTGGCACCGTACGTGTTTTTTCGGGTCTAACTCGGGTTCAGCTTCTTGTTGCGGTTAGGGTTATGTTTAGGGTTGTTAGGAAAGAGTGAAGATGCAGAGTCCTGTTGAGTGTGGGGTTGCGTAAAGGCTCCCCCAGGGAGTTCAGGTGTACCCAAAGGCTTCCGCTGAGAGCACTTTTGGATGGCAGAAAGTGGCACCGTACGTGTTTTTTCGGGTCTAACTCGGGTTCAGCTTCTTGTTGCGGTTAGGGTTATGTTTAGGGTTGTTAGGAAAGAGTGAAGACGCAGAGTCCTGTTGAGTGTGGGGTTGCGTAAAGGCTCCCCCAGGGAGTTCAGGTGTACCCAAAGGCTTCCACTGAGAGCACTTTTTGACGGCAGAAAGTGGCACCGTACGTGTTTTTTCGGGTCTAACTCGGGTTGAGCTTCTTGTTGCGGTTAGGGTTATGTTTAGGGTTGTTAGGAAAGAGTGAAGACTCAGAGTCCTGTTGAGTGTGGGGTTGCGTAAAGGCTCCCCCAGGGAGTTCAGGTGTACCCAAAGGCTTCCGCTGAGAGCACTTTTGGATGGCAGAAAGTGGCACCGTACGTGTTTTTTCGGGTCTAACTCGGGTTCAGCTTCTTGTTGCGGTTAGGGTTATGTTTAGGGTTGTTAGGAAAGAGTGAAGACGCAGAGTCCTGTTGAGTGTGGGGTTGCGTAAAGGCTCCCCCAGGGAGTTCAGGTGTACCCAAAGGCTTCCGCTGAGAGCACTTTTTGATGGCCGAAAGTGGCACCGTACGTGTTTTTTCGGGTCTAACTCGGGTTGAGCTTCTTGTTGCGGTTAGGGTTATGTTTAGGGTTGTTAGGAAAGAGTGAAGACGCAGAGTCCTGTTGAGTGTGGGGTTGCGTAAAGGCTCCCCCAGGGAGTTCAGGTGTACCCAAAGGCTTCCGCTGAGAGCACTTTTTGATGGCAGAAAGTGGCACCGTACGTGTTTTTTCGGGTCTAACTCGGGTTCAGCTTCTTGTTGCGGTTAGGGTTATGTTTAGGGTTGTTAGGAAAGAGTGAAGACGCAGAGTCCTGTTGAGTGTGGGGTTGCGTAAAGGCTCCCCCAGGGAGTTCAGGTGTACCCAAAGGCTTCCGCTGAGAGCACTTTTGGATGGCAGAAAGTGGCACCGTACGTGTTTTTTCGGGTCTAACTCGGGTTCAGCTTCTTGTTGCGGTTAGGGTTATGTTTAGGGTTGTTAGGAAAGAGTGAAGACGCAGAGTCCTGTTGAGTGTGGGGTTGCGTAAAGGCTCCCCCAGGGAGTTCAGGTGTACCCAAAGGCTTCCGTTGAGAGCACTTTTTGATGGCAGAAAGTGGCACCGTACGTGTTTTTTCGGGTCTAACTCGGGTTCAGCTTCTTGTTGAGGTTAGGGTTATGTTTAGGGTTGTTAGGAAAGAGTGAAGACGCAGAGTCCTGTTGAGTGTGGGGTTGCGTAAAGGCTCCCCCAGGGAGTTCAGGTGTACCCAAAGGCTTCCGCTGAGAGCACTTTTGGATGGCAGAAAGTGGCACCGTACGTGTTTTTTCGGGTCTAACTCGGGTTCAGCTTCTTGTTGCGGTTAGGGTTATGTTTAGGGTTGTTAGGAAAGAGTGAAGACGCAGAGTCCTGTTGAGTGTGGGGTTGCGTAAAGGCTCCCCCAGGGAGTTCAGGTGTACCCAAAGGCTTCCGCTGAGAGCACTTTTGGATGGCAGAAAGTGGCACCGTACGTGTTTTTTCGGGTCTAACTCGGGTTCAGCTTCTTGTTGCGGTTAGGGTTATGTTTAGGGTTGTTAGGAAAGAGTGAAGACGCAGAGTCCTGTTGAGTGTGGGGTTGCGTAAAGGCTCCCCCAGGGAGTTCAGGTGTACCCAAAGGCTTCCGCTGAGAGCACTTTTTGACGGCAGAAAGTGGCACCGTACGTGTTTTTTCGGGTCTAACTCGGGTTCAGCTTCTTGTTGTGGTTAGGGTTATGTTTAGGGTTGTTAGGAAAGAGTGAAGACGCAGAGTCCTGTTGAGTGTGGGGTTGCGTAAAGGCTCCCCCAGGGAGTTCAGGTGTACCCAAAGGCTTCCGCTGAGAGCACTTTTGGATGGCAGAAAGTGGCACCGTACGTGTTTTTTCGGGTCTAACTCGGGTTGAGCTTCTTGTTGCGGTTAGGGTTATGTTTAGGGTTGTTAGGAAAGAGTGAAGACGCAGAGTCCTGTTGAGTGTGGGGTTGCGTAAAGGCTCCCCCAGGGAGTTCAGGTGTACCCAAAGGCTTCCGCTGAGAGCACTTTTGGATGGCAGAAAGTGGCACCGTACGTGTTTTTTCGGGTCTAACTCGGGTTGAGCTTCTTGTTGCGGTTAGGGTTATGTTTAGGGTTGTTAGGAAAGAGTGAAGACGCAGAGTCCTGTTGAGTGTGGGGTTGCGTAAAGGCTCCCCCAGGGAGTTCAGGTGTACCCAAAGGCTTCCGCTGAGAGCACTTTTGGATGGCAGAAAGTGGCACCGTACGTGTTTTTTCGGGTCTAACTCGGGTTCAGTTTCTTGTTGCGGTTAGGGTTATGTTTAGGGTTGTTAGGAAAGAGTGAAGACGCAGAGTCCTGTTGAGTGTGGGGTTGCGTAAAGGCTCCCCCAGGGAGTTCAGGTGTACCCAAAGGCTTCCGCTGAGAGCACTTTTGGATGGCAGAAAGTGGCACCGTACGTGTTTTTTCGGGTCTAACTCGGGTTCAGCTTCTTGTTGCGGTTAGGGTTATGTTTAGGGTTGTTAGGAAAGAGTGAAGACGCAGAGTCCTGTTGAGTGTGGGGTTGCGTAAAGGCTCCCCCAGGGAGTTCAGGTGTACCCAAAGGCTTCCGCTGAGAGCACTTTTTGATGGCAGAAAGTGGCACCGTACGTGTTTTTTCGGGTCTAACTCGGGTTCAGCTTCTTGTTGCGGTTAGGGTTATGTTTAGGGTTGTTAGGAAAGAGTGAAGACGCAGAGTCCTGTTGAGTGTGGGGTTGCGTAAAGGCTCCCCCAGGGAGTTCAGGTGTACCCAAAGGCTTCCACTGAGAGCACTTTTTGACGGCAGAAAGTGGCACCGTACGTGTTTTTTCGGGTCTAACTCGGGTTGAGCTTCTTGTTCCGGTTAGGGTTATGTTTAGGGTTGTTAGGAAAGAGTGAAGACTCAGAGTCCTGTTGAGTGTGGGGTTGCGTAAAGGCTCCCCCAGGGAGTTCAGGTGTACCCAAAGGCTTCCGCTGAGAACACTTTTGGATGGCAGAAAGTGGCACCGTACGTGTTTTTTCGGGTCTAACTCGGGTTCAGCTTCTTGTTGCGGTTAGGGTTATGTTTAGGGTTGTTAGGAAAGAGTGAAGACGCAGAGTCCTGTTGAGTGTGGGGTTGCGTAAAGGCTCCCCCAGGGAGTTCAGGTGTACCCAAAGGCTTCCGCTGAGAGCACTTTTTGACGGCAGAAAGTGGCACCGTACGTGTTTTTTCGGGTCTAACTCGGGTTGAGCTTCTTGTTGCGGTTAGGGTTATGTTTAGGGTTGTTAGGAAAGAGTGAAGACGCAGAGTCCTGTTGAGTGTGGGGTTGCGTAAAGGCTCCCCCAGGGAGTTCAGGTGTACCCAAAGGCTTCCGCTGAGAGCACTTTTGGATGGCAGAAAGTGGCACCGTACGTGTTTTTTCGGGTCTAACTCGGGTTCAGCTTCTTGTTGCGGTTAGGGTTATGTTTAGGGTTGTTAGGAAAGAGTGAAGACGCAGAGTCCTGTTGAGTGTGGGGTTGCGTAAAGGCTCCCCCAGGGAGTTCAGGTGTACCCAAAGGCTTCCGCTGAGAGCACTTTTGGATGGCAGAAAGTGGCACCGTACGTGTTTTTTCGGGTCTAACTCGGGTTGAGCTTCTTGTTCCGGTTAGGGTTATGTTTAGGGTTGTTAGGAAAGAGTGAAGACGCAGAGTCCTGTTGAGTGTGGGGTTGCGTAAAGGCTCCCCCAGGGAGTTCAGGTGTACCCAAAGGCTTCCGCTGAGAGCACTTTTGGATGGCAGAAAGTGGCACCGTACGTGTTTTTTCGGGTCTAACTCGGGTTCAGTTTCTTGTTGCGGTTAGGGTTATGTTTAGGGTTGTTAGGAAAGAGTGAAGACGCAGAGTCCTGTTGAGTGTGGGGTTGCGTAAAGGCTCCCCCAGGGAGTTCAGGTGTACCCAAAGGCTTCCGCTGAGAGCACTTTTTGATGGCAGAAAGTGGCACCGTACGTGTTTTTTCGGGTCTAACTCGGGTTCAGCTTCTTGTTGCGGTTAGGGTTATGTTTAGGGTTGTTAGGAAAGAGTGAAGACGCAGAGTCCTGTTGAGTGTGGGGTTGCGTAAAGGCTCCCCCAGGGAGTTCAGGTGTACCCAAAGGCTTCCGCTGAGAGCACTTTTTGACGGCAGAAAGTGGCACCGTACGTGTTTTTTCGGGTCTAACTCGGGTTCAGCTTCTTGTTGTGGTTAGGGTTATGTTTAGGGTTGTTAGGAAAGAGTGAAGACGCAGAGTCCTGTTGAGTGTGGGGTTGCGTAAAGGCTCCCCCAGGGAGTTCAGGTGTACCCAAAGGCTTCCGCTGAGAGCACTTTTTGATGGCAGAAAGTGGCACCGTACGTGTTTTTTCGGGTCTAACTCGGGTTGAGCTTCTTGTTGCGGTTAGGGTTATGTTTAGGGTTGTTAGGAAAGAGTGAAGACGCAGAGTCCTGTTGAGTGTGGGGTTGCGTAAAGGCTCCCCCAGGGAGTTCAGGTGTACCCAAAGGCTTCCGCTGAGAGCACTTTTGGATGGCAGAAAGTGGCACCGTACGTGTTTTTTCGGGTCTAACTCGGGTTCAGCTTCTTGTTGCGGTTAGGGTTATGTTTAGGGTTGTTAGGAAAGAGTGAAGACGCAGAGTCCTGTTGAGTGTGGGGTTGCGTAAAGGCTCCCCCAGGGAGTTCAGGTGTACCCAAAGGCTTCCGCTGAGAGCACTTTTGGATGGCAGAAAGTGGCACCGTACGTGTTTTTTCGGGTCTAACTCGGGTTCAGCTTCTTGTTGCGGTTAGGGTTATGTTTAGGGTTGTTAGGAAAGAGTGAAGACGCAGAGTCCTGTTGAGTGTGGGGTTGCGTAAAGGCTCCCCCAGGGAGTTCAGGTGTACCCAAAGGCTTCCGCTGAGAGCACTTTTTGATGGCAGAAAGTGGCACCGTACGTGTTTTTTCGGGTCTAACTCGGGTTCAGCTTCTTGTTGCGGTTAGGGTTATGTTTAGGGTTGTTAGGAAAGAGTGAAGACGCAGAGTCCTGTTGAGTGTGGGGTTGCGTAAAGGCTCCCCCAGGGAGTTCAGGTGTACCCAAAGGCTTCCGCTGAGAGCACTTTTTGATGGCAGAAAGTGGCACCGTACGTGTTTTTTCGGGTCTAACTCGGGTTCAGCTTCTTGTTGCGGTTAGGGTTATGTTTAGGGTTGTTAGGAAAGAGTGAAGACGCAGAGTCCTGTTGAGTGTGGGGTTGCGTAAAGGCTCCCCCAGGGAGTTCAGGTGTACCCAAAGGCTTCCGCTGAGAGCACTTTTTGACGGCAGAAAGTGGCACCGTACGTGTTTTTTCGGGTCTAACTCGGGTTCAGCTTCTTGTTGCGGTTAGGGTTATGTTTAGGGTTGTTAGGAAAGAGTGAAGACGCAGAGTCCTGTTGAGTGTGGGGTTGCGTAAAGGCTCCCCCAGGGAGTTCAGGTGTACCCAAAGGCTTCCGCTGAGAGCACTTTTGGATGGCAGAAAGTGGCACCGTACGTGTTTTTTCGGGTCTAACTCGGGTTCAGCTTCTTGTTGCGGTTAGGGTTATGTTTAGGGTTGTTAGGAAAGAGTGAAGACGCAGAGTCCTGTTGAGTGTGGGGTTGCGTAAAGGCTCCCCCAGGGAGTTCAGGTGTACCCAAAGGCTTCCGCTGAGAGCACTTTTGGATGGCAGAAAGTGGCACCGTACGTGTTTTTTCGGGTCTAACTCGGGTTGAGCTTCTTGTTGCGGTTAGGGTTATGTTTAGGGTTGTTAGGAAAGAGTGAAGACGCAGAGTCCTGTTGAGTGTGGGGTTGCGTAAAGGCTCCCCCAGGGAGTTCAGGTGTACCCAAAGGCTTCCGCTGAGAGCACTTTTGGATGGCAGAAAGTGGCACCGTACGTGTTTTTTCGGGTCTAACTCGGGTTCAGCTTCTTGTTGCGGTTAGGGTTATGTTTAGGGTTGTTAGGAAAGAGTGAAGACGCAGAGTCCTGTTGAGTGTGGGGTTGCGTAAAGGCTCCCCCAGGGAGTTCAGGTGTACCCAAAGGCTTCCGCTGAGAGCACTTTTGGATGGCAGAAAGTGGCACCGTACGTGTTTTTTCGGGTCTAACTCGGGTTGAGCTTCTTGTTGCGGTTAGGGTTATGTTTAGGGTTGTTAGGAAAGAGTGAAGACGCAGAGTCCTGTTGAGTGTGGGGTTGCGTAAAGGCTCCCCCAGGGAGTTCAGGTGTACCCAAAGGCTTCCGCTGAGAGCACTTTTGGATGGCAGAAAGTGGCACCGTACGTGTTTTTTCGGGTCTAACTCGGGTTCAGCTTCTTGTTGCGGTTAGGGTTATGTTTAGGGTTGTTAGGAAAGAGTGAAGACGCAGAGTCCTGTTGAGTGTGGGGTTGCGTAAAGGCTCCCCCAGGGAGTTCAGGTGTACCCAAAGGCTTCCGCTGAGAGCACTTTTGGATGGCAGAAAGTGGCACCGTACGTGTTTTTTCGGGTCTAACTCGGGTTGAGCTTCTTGTTGCGGTTAGGGTTATGTTTAGGGTTGTTAGGAAAGAGTGAAGACGCAGAGTCCTGTTGAGTGTGGGGTTGCGTAAAGGCTCCCCCAGGGAGTTCAGGTGTACCCAAAGGCTTCCGCTGAGAGCACTTTTGGATGGCAGAAAGTGGCACCGTACGTGTTTTTTCGGGTCTAACTCGGGTTCAGCTTCTTGTTGCGGTTAGGGTTATGTTTAGGGTTGTTAGGAAAGAGTGAAGACGCAGAGTCCTGTTGAGTGTGGGGTTGCGTAAAGGCTCCCCCAGGGAGTTCAGGTGTACCCAAAGGCTTCCGCTGAGAGCACTTTTTGACGGCAGAAAGTGGCACCGTACGTGTTTTTTCGGGTCTAACTCGGGTTGAGCTTCTTGTTGCGGTTAGGGTTATGTTTAGGGTTGTTAGGAAAGAGTGAAGACGCAGAGTCCTGTTGAGTGTGGGGTTGCGTAAAGGCTCCCCCAGGGAGTTCAGGTGTACCCAAAGGCTTCCGCTGAGAGCACTTTTGGATGGCAGAAAGTGGCACCGTACGTGTTTTTTCGGGTCTAACTCGGGTTCAGCTTCTTGTTGCGGTTAGGGTTATGTTTAGGGTTGTTAGGAAAGAGTGAAGACGCAGAGTCCTGTTGAGTGTGGGGTTGCGTAAAGGCTCCCCCAGGGAGTTCAGGTGTACCCAAAGGCTTCCGCTGAGAGCACTTTTTGATGGCAGAAAGTGGCACCGTACGTGTTTTTTCGGGTCTAACTCGGGTTCAGCTTCTTGTTGCGGTTAGGGTTATGTTTAGGGTTGTTAGGAAAGAGTGAAGACGCAGAGTCCTGTTGAGTGTGGGGTTGCGTAAAGGCTCCCCCAGGGAGTTCAGGTGTACCCAAAGGCTTCCGCTGAGAGCACTTTTTGATGGCAGAAAGTGGCACCGTACGTGTTTTTTCGGGTCTAACTCGGGTTCAGCTTCTTGTTGCGGTTAGGGTTATGTTTAGGGTTGTTAGGAAAGAGTGAAGACGCAGAGTCCTGTTGAGTGTGGGGTTGCGTAAAGGCTCCCCCAGGGAGTTCAGGTGTACCCAAAGGCTTCCGCTGAGAGCACTTTTGGATGGCAGAAAGTGGCACCGTACGTGTTTTTTCGGGTCTAACTCGGGTTCAGCTTCTTGTTGCGGTTAGGGTTATGTTTAGGGTTGTTAGGAAAGAGTGAAGACGCAGAGTCCTGTTGAGTGTGGGGTTGCGTAAAGGCTTCCCCAGGGAGTTCAGGTGTACCCAAAGGCTTCCGCTGAGAGCACTTTTTGACGGCAGAAAGTGGCACCGTACGTGTTTTTTCGGGTCTAACTCGGGTTCAGCTTCTTGTTGTGGTTAGGGTTATGTTTAGGGTTGTTAGGAAAGAGTGAAGACGCAGAGTCCTGTTGAGTGTGGGGTTGCGTAAAGGCTCCCCCAGGGAGTTCAGGTGTACCCAAAGGCTTCCGCTGAGAGCACTTTTTGACGGCAGAAAGTGGCACCGTACGTGTTTTTTCGGGTCTAATTCGGGTTGAGCTTCTTGTTGCGGTTAGGGTTATGTTTAGGGTTGTTAGGAAAGAGTGAAGACGCAGAGTCCTGTTGAGTGTGGGGTTGCGTAAAGGCTCCCCCAGGGAGTTCAGGTGTACCCAAAGGCTTCCGCTGAGAGCACTTTTGGATGGCAGAAAGTGGCACCGTACGTGTTTTTTCGGGTCTAACTCGGGTTCAGCTTCTTGTTGCGGTTAGGGTTATGTTTAGGGTTGTTAGGAAAGAGTGAAGACGCAGAGTCCTGTTGAGTGTGGGGTTGCGTAAAGGCTCCCCCAGGGAGTTCAGGTGTACCCAAAGGCTTCCGCTGAGAGCACTTTTGGATGGCAGAAAGTGGCACCGTACGTGTTTTTTCGGGTCTAACTCGGGTTGAGCTTCTTGTTGCGGTTAGGGTTATGTTTAGGGTTGTTAGGAAAGAGTGAAGACGCAGAGTCCTGTTGAGTGTGGGGTTGCGTAAAGGCTCCCCCAGGGAGTTCAGGTGTACCCAAAGGCTTCCGCTGAGAGCACTTTTGGATGGCAGAAAGTGGCACCGTACGTGTTTTTTCGGGTCTAACTCGGGTTCAGCTTCTTGTTGCGGTTAGGGTTATGTTTAGGGTTGTTAGGAAAGAGTGAAGACGCAGAGTCCTGTTGAGTGTGGGGTTGCGTAAAGGCTCCCCCAGGGAGTTCAGGTGTACCCAAAGGCTTCCGCTGAGAGCACTTTTGGATGGCAGAAAGTGGCACCGTACGTGTTTTTTCGGGTCTAACTCGGGTTCAGCTTCTTGTTGCGGTTAGGGTTATGTTTAGGGTTGTTAGGAAAGAGTGAAGACGCAGAGTCCTGTTGAGTGTGGGGTTGCGTAAAGGCTCCCCCAGGGAGTTCAGGTGTACCCAAAGGCTTCCGCTGAGAGCACTTTTGGATGGCAGAAAGTGGCACCGTCCGTGTTTTTTCGGGTCTAACTCGGGTTCAGCTTCTTGTTGCGGTTAGGGTTATGTTTAGGGTTGTTAGGAAAGAGTGAAGACGCAGAGTCCTGTTGAGTGTGGGGTTGCGTAAAGGCTCCCCCAGGGAGTTCAGGTGTACCCAAAGGCTTCCGCTGAGAGCACTTTTTGATGGCAGAAAGTGGCACCGTCCGTGTTTTTTCGGGTCTAACTCGGGTTGAGCTTCTTGTTGCGGTTAGGGTTATGTTTAGGGTTGTTAGGAAAGAGTGAAGACGCAGAGTCCTGTTGAGTGTGGGGTTGCGTAAAGGCTCCCCCAGGGAGTTCAGGTGTACCCAAAGGCTTCCGCTGAGAGCACTTTTGGATGGCAGAAAGTGGCACCGTACGTGTTTTTTCGGGTCTAACTCGGGTTCAGCTTCTTGTTGCGGTTAGGGTTATGTTTAGGGTTGTTAGGAAAGAGTGAAGACGCAGAGTCCTGCTGAGTGTGGGGTTGCGTAAAGGCTCCCCCAGGGAGTTCAGGTGTACCCAAAGGCTTCCGCTGAGAGCACTTTTTGATGGCAGAAAGTGGCACCGTACGTGTTTTTTCGGGTCTAACTCGGGTTCAGCTTCTTGTTGCGGTTAGGGTTATGTTTAGGGTTGTTAGGAAAGAGTGAAGACGCAGAGTCCTGTTGAGTGTGGGGTTGCGTAAAGGCTCCCCCAGGGAGTTCAGGTGTACCCAAAGGCTTCCGCTGAGAGCACTTTTTGATGGCAGAAAGTGGCACCGTACGTGTTTTTTCGGGTCTAACTCGGGTTCAGCTTCTTGTTGCGGTTAGGGTTATGTTTAGGGTTGTTAGGAAAGAGTGAAGACGCAGAGTCCTGTTGAGTGTGGGGTTGCGTAAAGGCTCCCCCAGGGAGTTCAGGTGTACCCAAAGGCTTCCGCTGAGAGCACTTTTTGATGGCAGAAAGTGGCACCGTACGTGTTTTTTCGGGTCTAACTCGGGTTCAGCTTCTTGTTGCGGTTAGGGTTATGTTTAGGGTTGTTAGGAAAGAGTGAAGACGCAGAGTCCTGTTGAGTGTGGGGTTGCGTAAAGGCTCCCGCAGGGAGTTCAGGTGTACCCAAAGGCTTCCGCTGAGAGCACTTTTGGATGGCAGAAAGTGGCACCGTACGTGTTTTTTCGGGTCTAACTCGGGTTCAGCTTCTTGTTGCGGTTAGGGTTATGTTTAGGGTTGTTAGGAAAGAGTGAAGACGCAGAGTCCTGTTGAGTGTGGGGTTGCGTAAAGGCTCCCCCAGGGAGTTCAGGTGTACCCAAAGGCTTCCGCTGAGAGCACTTTTTGACGGCAGAAAGTGGCACCGTACGTGTTTTTTCGGGTCTAACTCGGGTTCAGCTTCTTGTTGCGGTTAGGGTTATGTTTAGGGTTGTTAGGAAAGAGTGAAGACGCAGAGTCCTGTTGAGTGTGGGGTTGCGTAAAGGCTCCCCCAGGGAGTTCAGGTGTACCCAAAGGCTTCCGCTGAGAGCACTTTTTGACGGCAGAAAGTGGCACCGTACGTGTTTTTTCGGGTCTAACTCGGGTTCAGCTTCTTGTTGCGGTTAGGGTTATGTTTAGGGTTGTTAGGAAAGAGTGAAGACGCAGAGTCCTGTTGAGTGTGGGGTTGCGTAAAGGCTCCCCCAGGGAGTTCAGGTGTACCCAAAGGCTTCCGCTGAGAGCACTTTTTGATGGCAGAAAGTGGCACCGTACGTGTTTTTTCGGGTCTAACTCGGGTTCAGCTTCTTGTTGCGGTTAGGGTTATGTTTAGGGTTGTTAGGAAAGAGTGAAGACGCAGAGTCCTGTTGAGTGTGGGGTTGCGTAAAGGCTCCCCCAGGGAGTTCAGGTGTACCCAAAGGCTTCCGCTGAGAGCACTTTTGGATGGCAGAAAGTGGCACCGTACGTGTTTTTTCGGGTCTAACTCGGGTTCAGCTTCTTGTTGCGGTTAGGGTTATGTTTAGGGTTGTTAGGAAAGAGTGAAGACGCAGAGTCCTGTTGAGTGTGGGGTTGCGTAAAGGCTCCCCCAGGGAGTTCAGGTGTACCCAAAGGCTTCCGCTGAGAGCACTTTTGGATGGCAGAAAGTGGCACCGTACGTGTTTTTTCGGGTCTAACTCGGGTTGAGCTTCTTGTTGCGGTTAGGGTTATGTTTAGGGTTGTTAGGAAAGAGTGAAGACGCAGAGTCCTGTTGAGTGTGGGGTTGCGTAAAGGCTCCCCCAGGGAGTTCAGGTGTACCCAAAGGCTTCCGCTGAGAGCACTTTTGGATGGCAGAAAGTGGCACCGTACGTGTTTTTTCGGGTCTAACTCGGGTTCAGCTTCTTGTTGCGGTTAGGGTTATGTTTAGGGTTGTTAGGAAAGAGTGAAGACGCAGAGTCCTGTTGAGTGTGGGGTTGCGTAAAGGCTCCCCCAGGGAGTTCAGGTGTACCCAAAGGCTTCCGCTGAGAGCACTTTTGGATGGCAGAAAGTGGCACCGTACGTGTTTTTTCGGGTCTAACTCGGGTTCAGCTTCTTGTTGCGGTTAGGGTTATGTTTAGGGTTGTTAGGAAAGAGTGAAGACGCAGAGTCCTGTTGAGTGTGGGGTTGCGTAAAGGCTCCCCCAGGGAGTTCAGGTGTACCCAAAGGCTTCCGCTGAGAGCACTTTTGGATGGCAGAAAGTGGCACCGTACGTGTTTTTTCGGGTCTAACTCGGGTTCAGCTTCTTGTTGCGGTTAGGGTTATGTTTAGGGTTGTTAGGAAAGAGTGAAGACGCAGAGTCCTGTTGAGTGTGGGGTTGCGTAAAGGCTCCCCCAGGGAGTTCAGGTGTACCCAAAGGCTTCCGCTGAGAGCACTTTTTGATGGCAGAAAGTGGCACCGTACGTGTTTTTTCGGGTCTAACTCGGGTTCAGCTTCTTGTTGCGGTTAGGGTTATGTTTAGGGTTGTTAGGAAAGAGTGAAGACGCAGAGTCCTGTTGAGTGTGGGGTTGCGTAAAGGCTCCCCCAGGGAGTTCAGGTGTACCCAAAGGCTTCCGCTGAGAGCACTTTTTGACGGCAGAAAGTGGCACCGTCCGTGTTTTTTCGGGTCTAACTCGGGTTGAGCTTCTTGTTGCGGTTAGGGTTATGTTTAGGGTTGTTAGGAAAGAGTGAAGACGCAGAGTCCTGTTGAGTGTGGGGTTGCGTAAAGGCTCCCCCAGGGAGTTCAGGTGTACCCAAAGGCTTCCGCTGAGAGCACTTTTTGATGGCAGAAAGTGGCACCGTACGTGTTTTTTCGGGTCTAACTCGGGTTCAGCTTCTTGTTGCGGTTAGGGTTATGTTTAGGGTTGTTAGGAAAGAGTGAAGACGCAGAGTCCTGTTGAGTGTGGGGTTGCGTAAAGGCTCCCCCAGGGAGTTCAGGTGTACCCAAAGGCTTCCGCTGAGAGCACTTTTTGAT
Organism: Anser anser; assembly: GCF_964211835.1. Classification (NCBI taxonomy): domain Eukaryota; kingdom Metazoa; phylum Chordata; class Aves; order Anseriformes; family Anatidae; genus Anser; species Anser anser. Next base: position 12,934 of record NW_028153455.1, on the reverse strand, counting down.
GGCAGAAAGTGGCACCGTACGTGTTTTTTCGGGTCTAACTCGGGTTCAGCTTCTTGTTGCGGTTAGGGTTATGTTTAGGGTTGTTAGGAAAGAGTGAAGACGCAGAGTCCTGTTGAGTGTGGGGTTGCGTAAAGGCTCCCGCAGGGAGTTCAGGTGTACCCAAAGGCTTCCGCTGAGAGCACTTTTTGACGGCAGAAAGTGGCACCGTACGTGTTTTTTCGGGTCTAACTCGGGTTCAGCTTCTTGTTGCGGTTAGGGTTATGTTTAGGGTTGTTAGGAAAGAGTGAAGACGCAGAGTCCTGTTGAGTGTGGGGTTGCGTAAAGGCTCCCCCAGGGAGTTCAGGTGTACCCAAAGGCTTCCGCTGAGAGCACTTTTGGATGGCAGAAAGTGGCACCGTACGTGTTTTTTCGGGTCTAACTCGGGTTCAGCTTCTTGTTGCGGTTAGGGTTATGTTTAGGGTTGTTAGGAAAGAGTGAAGACGCAGAGTCCTGTTGAGTGTGGAGTTGCGTAAAGGCTCCCCCAGGGAGTTCAGGTGTACCCAAAGGCTTCCGCTGAGAGCACTTTTTGATGGCAGAAAGTGGCACCGTACGTGTTTTTTCGGGTCTAACTCGGGTTGAGCTTCTTGTTGCGGTTAGGGTTATGTTTAGGGTTGTTAGGAAAGAGTGAAGACGCAGAGTCCTGTTGAGTGTGGGGTTGCGTAAAGGCTCCCCCAGGGAGTTCAGGTGTACCCAAAGGCTTCCGCTGAGAGCACTTTTGGATGGCAGAAAGTGGCACCGTACGTGTTTTTTCGGGTCTAACTCGGGTTGAGCTTCTTGTTGCGGTTAGGGTTATGTTTAGGGTTGTTAGGAAAGAGTGAAGACGCAGAGTCCTGTTGAGTGTGGGGTTGCGTAAAGGCTCCCCCAGGGAGTTCAGGTGTACCCAAAGGCTTCCGCTGAGAGCACTTTTGGATGGCAGAAAGTGGCACCGTACGTGTTTTTTCGGGTCTAACTCGGGTTCAGCTTCTTGTTGCGGTTAGGGTTATGTTTAGGGTTGTTAGGAAAGAGTGAAGACGCAGAGTCCTGTTGAGTGTGGGGTTGCGTAAAGGCTCCCCCAGGGAGTTCAGGTGTACCCAAAGGCTTCCGCTGAGAGCACTTTTTGATGGCAGAAAGTGGCACCGTACGTGTTTTTTCGGGTCTAACTCGGGTTCAGCTTCTTGTTGCGGTTAGGGTTATGTTTAGGGTTGTTAGGAAAGAGTGAAGACGCAGAGTCCTGTTGAGTGTGGGGTTGCGTAAAGGCTCCCCCAGGGAGTTCAGGTGTACCCAAAGGCTTCCGCTGAGAGCACTTTTGGATGGCAGAAAGTGGCACCGTACGTGTTTTTTCGGGTCTAACTCGGGTTCAGCTTCTTGTTGCGGTTAGGGTTATGTTTAGGGTTGTTAGGAAAGAGTGAAGACGCAGAGTCCTGTTGAGTGTGGGGTTGCGTAAAGGCTCCCCCAGGGAGTTCAGGTGTACCCAAAGGCTTCCGCTGAGAGCACTTTTGGATGGCAGAAAGTGGCACCGTACGTGTTTTTTCGGGTCTAACTCGGGTTCAGCTTCTTGTTGCGGTTAGGGTTATGTTTAGGGTTGTTAGGAAAGAGTGAAGACGCAGAGTCCTGTTGAGTGTGGGGTTGCGTAAAGGCTCCCCCAGGGAGTTCAGGTGTACCCAAAGGCTTCCGCTGAGAGCACTTTTGGATGGCAGAAAGTGGCACCGTACGTGTTTTTTCGGGTCTAACTCGGGTTCAGCTTCTTGTTGCGGTTAGGGTTATGTTTAGGGTTGTTAGGAAAGAGTGAAGACGCAGAGTCCTGTTGAGTGTGGGGTTGCGTAAAGGCTCCCCCAGGGAGTTCAGGTGTACCCAAAGGCTTCCGCTGAGAGCACTTTTTGATGGCAGAAAGTGGCACCGTACGTGTGTGTTTTTTCGGGTCTAACTCGGGTTGAGCTTCTTGTTGCGGTTAGGGTTATGTTTAGGGTTGTTAGGAAAGAGTGAAGACGCAGAGTCCTGTTGAGTGTGGGGTTGCGTAAAGGCTCCCCAGGGAGTTCAGGTGTACCCAAAGGCTTCCGCTGAGAGCACTTTTGGATGGCAGAAAGTGGCACCGGTACGTGTTTTTTCGGGTCTAACTCGGGTTCAGCTTCTTGTTGCGGTTAGGGTTATGTTTAGGGTTGTTAGGAAAGAGTGAAGACGCAGAGTCCTGTTGAGTGTGGGGTTGCGTAAAGGCTCCCCCAGGGAGTTCAGGTGTACCCAAAGGCTTCCGCTGAGAGCACTTTTGGATGGCAGAAAGTGGCACCGTACGTGTTTTTTCGGGTCTAACTCGGGTTGAGCTTCTTGTTGCGGTTAGGGTTATGTTTAGGGTTGTTAGGAAAGAGTGAAGACGCAGAGTCCTGTTGAGTGTGGGGTTGCGTAAAGGCTCCCCCAGGGAGTTCAGGTGTACCCAAAGGCTTCCGCTGAGAGCACTTTTGGATGGCAGAAAGTGGCACCGTACGTGTTTTTTCGGGTCTAACTCGGGTTCAGCTTCTTGTTGCGGTTAGGGTTATGTTTAGGGTTGTTAGGAAAGAGTGAAGACGCAGAGTCCTGTTGAGTGTGGGGTTGCGTAAAGGCTCCCCCAGGGAGTTCAGGTGTACCCAAAGGCTTCCGCTGAGAGCACTTTTGGATGGCAGAAAGTGGCACCGTACGTGTTTTTTCGGGTCTAACTCGGGTTCAGCTTCTTGTTGCGGTTAGGGTTATGTTTAGGGTTGTTAGGAAAGAGTGAAGACGCAGAGTCCTGTTGAGTGTGGGGTTGCGTAAAGGCTCCCCCAGGGAGTTCAGGTGTACCCAAAGGCTTCCGCTGAGAGCACTTTTGGATGGCAGAAAGTGGCACCGTACGTGTTTTTTCGGGTCTAACTCGGGTTCAGCTTCTTGTTGCGGTTAGGGTTATGTTTAGGGTTGTTAGGAAAGAGTGAAGACGCAGAGTCCTGTTGAGTGTGGGGTTGCGTAAAGGCTCCCCCAGGGAGTTCAGGTGTACCCAAAGGCTTCCGCTGAGAGCACTTTTGGATGGCAGAAAGTGGCACCGTACGTGTTTTTTCGGGTCTAACTCGGGTTCAGCTTCTTGTTGCGGTTAGGGTTATGTTTAGGGTTGTTAGGAAAGAGTGAAGACGCAGAGTCCTGTTGAGTGTGGGGTTGCGTAAAGGCTCCCCCAGGGAGTTCAGGTGTACCCAAAGGCTTCCGCTGAGAGCACTTTTGGATGGCAGAAAGTGGCACCGTACGTGTTTTTTCGGGTCTAACTCGGGTTCAGCTTCTTGTTGCGGTTAGGGTTATGTTTAGGGTTGTTAGGAAAGAGTGAAGACGCAGAGTCCTGTTGAGTGTGGGGTTGCGTAAAGGCTCCCCCAGGGAGTTCAGGTGTACCCAAAGGCTTCCGCTGAGAGCACTTTTTGATGGCAGAAAGTGGCACCGTACGTGTTTTTTCGGGTCTAACTCGGGTTCAGCTTCTTGTTGCGGTTAGGGTTATGTTTAGGGTTGTTAGGAAAGAGTGAAGACGCAGAGTCCTGTTGAGTGTGGGGTTGCGTAAAGGCTCCCCCAGGGAGTTCAGGTGTACCCAAAGGCTTCCGCTGAGAGCACTTTTGATGGCAGAAAGTGGCACCGTACGTGTTTTTTCGGGTCTAACTCGGGTTCAGCTTCTTGTTGCGGTTAGGGTTATGTTTAGGGTTGTTAGGAAAGAGTGAAGACGCAGAGTCCTGTTGAGTGTGGGGTTGCGTAAAGGCTCCCCCAGGGAGTTCAGGTGTACCCAAAGGCTTCCGCTGAGAGCACTTTTGGATGGCAGAAAGTGGCACCGTACGTGTTTTTTCGGGTCTAACTCGGGTTCAGCTTCTTGTTGCGGTTAGGGTTATGTTTAGGGTTGTTAGGAAAGAGTGAAGACGCAGAGTCCTGTTGAGTGTGGGGTTGCGTAAAGGCTCCCCCAGGGAGTTCAGGTGTACCCAAAGGCTTCCGCTGAGAGCACTTTTGGATGGCAGAAAGTGGCACCGTACGTGTTTTTTCGGGTCTAACTCGGGTTCAGCTTCTTGTTGCGGTTAGGGTTATGTTTAGGGTTGTTAGGAAAGAGTGAAGACGCAGAGTCCTGTTGAGTGTGGGGTTGCGTAAAGGCTCCCCCAGGGAGTTCAGGTGTACCCAAAGGCTTCCGCTGAGAGCACTTTTGGATGGCAGAAAGTGGCACCGTACGTGTTTTTTCGGGTCTAACTCGGGTTCAGCTTCTTGTTGCGGTTAGGGTTATGTTTAGGGTTGTTAGGAAAGAGTGAAGACGCAGAGTCCTGTTGAGTGTGGGGTTGCGTAAAGGCTCCCCCAGGGAGTTCAGGTGTACCCAAAGGCTTCCGCTGAGAGCACTTTTGGATGGCAGAAAGTGGCACCGTACGTGTTTTTTCGGGTCTAACTCGGGTTCAGCTTCTTGTTGCGGTTAGGGTTATGTTTAGGGTTGTTAGGAAAGAGTGAAGACGCAGAGTCCTGTTGAGTGTGGGGTTGCGTAAAGGCTCCCCCAGGGAGTTCAGGTGTACCCAAAGGCTTCCGCTGAGAGCACTTTTGGATGGCAGAAAGTGGCACCGTACGTGTTTTTTCGGGTCTAACTCGGGTTCAGCTTCTTGTTGCGGTTAGGGTTATGTTTAGGGTTGTTAGGAAAGAGTGAAGACGCAGAGTCCTGTTGAGTGTGGGGTTGCGTAAAGGCTCCCCCAGGGAGTTCAGGTGTACCCAAAGGCTTCCGCTGAGAGCACTTTTTGACGGCAGAAAGTGGCACCGTACGTGTTTTTTCGGGTCTAACTCGGGTTCAGCTTCTTGTTGCGGTTAGGGTTATGTTTAGGGTTGTTAGGAAAGAGTGAAGACGCAGAGTCCTGTTGAGTGTGGGGTTGCGTAAAGGCTCCCCCAGGGAGTTCAGGTGTACCCAAAGGCTTCCGCTGAGAGCACTTTTGGATGGCAGAAAGTGGCACCGTACGTGTTTTTTCGGGTCTAACTCGGGTTGAGCTTCTTGTTGCGGTTAGGGTTATGTTTAGGGTTGTTAGGAAAGAGTGAAGACGCAGAGTCCTGTTGAGTGTGGGGTTGCGTAAAGGCTCCCCCAGGGAGTTCAGGTGTACCCAAAGGCTTCCGCTGAGAGCACTTTTGGATGGCAGAAAGTGGCACCGTACGTGTTTTTTCGGGTCTAACTCGGGTTCAGCTTCTTGTTGCGGTTAGGGTTATGTTTAGGGTTGTTAGGAAAGAGTGAAGACGCAGAGTCCTGTTGAGTGTGGGGTTGCGTAAAGGCTCCCCCAGGGAGTTCAGGTGTACCCAAAGGCTTCCGCTGAGAGCACTTTTTGACGGCAGAAAGTGGCACCGTACGTGTTTTTTCGGGTCTAACTCGGGTTCAGCTTCTTGTTGCGGTTAGGGTTATGTTTAGGGTTGTTAGGAAAGAGTGAAGACGCAGAGTCCTGTTGAGTGTGGGGTTGCGTAAAGGCTCCCCCAGGGAGTTCAGGTGTACCCAAAGGCTTCCGCTGAGAGCACTTTTTGATGGCAGAAAGTGGCACCGTACGTGTTTTTTCGGGTCTAACTCGGGTTCAGCTTCTTGTTGCGGTTAGGGTTATGTTTAGGGTTGTTAGGAAAGAGTGAAGACGCAGAGTCCTGTTGAGTGTGGGGTTGCGTAAAGGCTCCCCCAGGGAGTTCAGGTGTACCCAAAGGCTTCCGCTGAGAGCACTTTTTGATGGCAGAAAGTGGCACCGTACGTGTTTTTTCGGGTCTAACTCGGGTTCAGCTTCTTGTTGCGGTTAGGGTTATGTTTAGGGTTGTTAGGAAAGAGTGAAGACGCAGAGTCCTGTTGAGTGTGGGGTTGCGTAAAGGCTCCCCCAGGGAGTTCAGGTGTACCCAAAGGCTTCCGCTGAGAGCACTTTTGGATGGCAGGAAGTGGCACCGTACGTGTTTTTTCGGGTCTAACTCGGGTTCAGCTTCTTGTTGCGGTTAGGGTTATGTTTAGGGTTGTTAGGAAAGAGTGAAGACGCAGAGTCCTGTTGAGTGTGGGGTTGCGTAAAGGCTCCCCCAGGGAGTTCAGGTGTACCCAAAGGCTTCCGCTGAGAGCACTTTTGGATGGCAGAAAGTGGCACCGTACGTGTTTTTTCGGGTCTAACTCGGGTTCAGCTTCTTGTTGCGGTTAGGGTTATGTTTAGGGTTGTTAGGAAAGAGTGAAGACGCAGAGTCCTGTTGAGTGTGGGGTTGCATAAAGGCTCCCCCAGGGAGTTCAGGTGTACCCAAAGGCTTCCGCTGAGAGCACTTTTGGATGGCAGAAAGTGGCACCGTACGTGTTTTTTCGGGTCTAACTCGGGTTCAGCTTCTTGTTGCGGTTAGGGTTATGTTTAGGGTTGTTAGGAAAGAGTGAAGACGCAGAGTCCTGTTGAGTGTGGGGTTGCGTAAAGGCTCCCCCAGGGAGTTCAGGTGTACCCAAAGGCTTCCGCTGAGAGCACTTTTGGATGGCAGAAAGTGGCACCGTACGTGTTTTTTCGGGTCTAACTCGGGTTCAGCTTCTTGTTGCGGTTAGGGTTATGTTTAGGGTTGTTAGGAAAGAGTGAAGACGCAGAGTCCTGTTGAGTGTGGGGTTGCGTAAAGGCTCCCCCAGGGAGTTCAGGTGTACCCAAAGGCTTCCGCTGAGAGCACTTTTGGATGGCAGAAAGTGGCACCGTCCGTGTTTTTTCGGGTCTAACTCGGGTTCAGCTTCTTGTTGCGGTTAGGGTTATGTTTAGGGTTGTTAGGAAAGAGTGAAGACGCAGAGTCCTGTTGAGTGTGGGGTTGCGTAAAGGCTCCCCCAGGGAGTTCAGGTGTACCCAAAGGCTTCCGCTGAGAGCACTTTTGGACTGGCAGAAAGTGGCACCGTCCGTAGTTTTTCGGGTCTAACTCGGGTTCAGCTTCTTGTTGCGGTTAGGGTTATGTTTAGGGTTGTTAGGAAAGAGTGAAGACGCAGAGTCCTGTTGAGTGTGGGGTTGCGTAAAGGCTCCCCCAGGGAGTTCAGGTGTACCCAAAGGCTTCCGCTGAGAGCACTTTTGGATGGCAGAAAGTGGCACCGTACGTGTTTTTTCGGGTCTAACTCGGGTTCAGCTTCTTGTTGCGGTTAGGGTTATGTTTAGGGTTGTTAGGAAAGAGTGAAGACGCAGAGTCCTGTTGAGTGTGGGGTTGCGTAAAGGCTCCCCCAGGGAGTTCAGGTGTACCCAAAGGCTTCCGCTGAGAGCACTTTTGGATGGCAGAAAGTGGCACCGTACGTGTTTTTTCGGGTCTAACTCGGGTTCAGCTTCTTGTTGCGGTTAGGGTTATGTTTAGGGTTGTTAGGAAAGAGTGAAGACGCAGAGTCCTGTTGAGTGTGGGGTTGCGTAAAGGCTCCCCCAGGGAGTTCAGGTGTACCCAAAGGCTTCCGCTGAGAGCACTTTTGGATGGCAGAAAGTGGCACCGTACGTGTTTTTTCGGGTCTAACTCGGGTTCAGCTTCTTGTTGCGGTTAGGGTTATGTTTAGGGTTGTTAGGAAAGAGTGAAGACGCAGAGTCCTGTTGAGTGTGGGGTTGCGTAAAGGCTCCCCCAGGGAGTTCAGGTGTACCCAAAGGCTTCCGCTGAGAGCACTTTTTGATGGCAGAAAGTGGCACCGTACGTGTTTTTTCGGGTCTAACTCGGGTTCAGCTTCTTGTTGCGGTTAGGGTTATGTTTAGGGTTGTTAGGAAAGAGTGAAGACGCAGAGTCCTGTTGAGTGTGGGGTTGCGTAAAGGCTCCCCCAGGGAGTTCAGGTGTACCCAAAGGCTTCCGCTGAGAGCACTTTTTGATGGCAGAAAGTGGCACCGTACGTGTTTTTTCGGGTCTAACTCGGGTTCAGCTTCTTGTTGCGGTTAGGGTTATGTTTAGGGTTGTTAGGAAAGAGTGAAGACGCAGAGTCCTGTTGAGTGTGGGGTTGCGTAAAGGCTCCCCCAGGGAGTTCAGGTGTACCCAAAGGCTTCCGCTGAGAGCACTTTTGGATGGCAGAAAGTGGCACCGTACGTGTTTTTTCGGGTCTAACTCGGGTTCAGCTTCTTGTTGCGGTTAGGGTTATGTTTAGGGTTGTTAGGAAAGAGTGAAGACGCAGAGTCCTGTTGAGTGTGGGGTTGCGTAAAGGCTCCCCCAGGGAGTTCAGGTGTACCCAAAGGCTTCCGCTGAGAGCACTTTTGGATGGCAGAAAGTGGCACCGTACGTGTTTTTTCGGGTCTAACTCGGGTTCAGCTTCTTGTTGCGGTTAGGGTTATGTTTAGGGTTGTTAGGAAAGAGTGAAGACGCAGAGTCCTGTTGAGTGTGGGGTTGCGTAAAGGCTCCCCCAGGGAGTTCAGGTGTACCCAAAGGCTTCCGCTGAGAGCACTTTTGGATGGCAGAAAGTGGCACCGTACGTGTTTTTTCGGGTCTAACTCGGGTTCAGCTTCTTGTTGCGGTTAGGGTTATGTTTAGGGTTGTTAGGAAAGAGTGAAGACGCAGAGTCCTGTTGAGTGTGGGGTTGCGTAAAGGCTCCCCCAGGGAGTTCAGGTGTACCCAAAGGCTTCCGCTGAGAGCACTTTTTGATGGCAGAAAGTGGCACCGTCCGTGTTTTTTCGGGTCTAACTCGGGTTCAGCTTCTTGTTGCGGTTAGGGTTATGTTTAGGGTTGTTAGGAAAGAGTGAAGACGCAGAGTCCTGTTGAGTGTGGGGTTGCATAAAGGCTCCCCCAGGGAGTTCAGGTGTACCCAAAGGCTTCCGCTGAGAGCACTTTTTGATGGCAGAAAGTGGCACCGTACGTGTTTTTTCGGGTCTAACTCGGGTTCAGCTTCTTGTTGCGGTTAGGGTTATGTTTAGGGTTGTTAGGAAAGAGTGAAGACGCAGAGTCCTGTTGAGTGTGGGGTTGCGTAAAGGCTCCCCCAGGGAGTTCAGGTGTACCCAAAGGCTTCCGCTGAGAGCACTTTTTGATGGCAGAAAGTGGCACCGTACGTGTTTTTTCGGGTCTAACTCGGGTTGAGCTTCTTGTTCCGGTTAGGGTTATGTTTAGGGTTGTTAGGAAAGAGTGAAGACGCAGAGTCCTGTTGAGTGTGGGGTTGCGTAAAGGCTCCCCCAGGGAGTTCAGGTGTACCCAAAGGCTTCCGCTGAGAGCACTTTTTGATGGCAGAAAGTGGCACCGTACGTGTTTTTTCGGGTCTAACTCGGGTTCAGCTTCTTGTTGCGGTTAGGGTTATGTTTAGGGTTGTTAGGAAAGAGTGAAGACGCAGAGTCCTGTTGAGTGTGGGGTTGCGTAAAGGCTCCCCCAGGGAGTTCAGGTGTACCCAAAGGCTTCCGCTGAGAGCACTTTTTGATGGCAGAAAGTGGCACCGTACGTGTTTTTTCGGGTCTAACTCGGGTTCAGCTTCTTGTTGCGGTTAGGGTTATGTTTAGGGTTGTTAGGAAAGAGTGAAGACGCAGAGTCCTGTTGAGTGTGGGGTTGCGTAAAGGCTCCCCCAGGGAGTTCAGGTGTACCCAAAGGCTTCCGCTGAGAGCACTTTTTGACGGCAGAAAGTGGCACCGTACGTGTTTTTTCGGGTCTAACTCGGGTTCAGCTTCTTGTTGCGGTTAGGGTTATGTTTAGGGTTGTTAGGAAAGAGTGAAGACTCAGAGTCCTGTTGAGTGTGGGGTTGCGTAAAGGCTCCCCCAGGGAGTTCAGGTGTACCCAAAGGCTTCCGCTGAGAGCACTTTTGGATGACAGAAAGTGGCACCGTACGTGTTTTTTCGGGTCTAACTCGGGTTCAGCTTCTTGTTGCGGTTAGGGTTATGTTTAGGGTTGTTAGGAAAGAGTGAAGACGCAGAGTCCTGTTGAGTGTGGGGTTGCGTAAAGGCTCCCCCAGGGAGTTCAGGTGTACCCAAAGGCTTCCGCTGAGAGCACTTTTTGATGGCAGAAAGTGGCACCGTACGTGTTTTTTCGGGTCTAACTCGGGTTCAGCTTCTTGTTGCGGTTAGGGTTATGTTTAGGGTTGTTAGGAAAGAGTGAAGACGCAGAGTCCTGTTGAGTGTGGGGTTGCGTAAAGGCTCCCCCAGGGAGTTCAGGTGTACCCAAAGGCTTCCGCTGAGAGCACTTTTTGATGGCAGAAAGTGGCACCGTACGTGTTTTTTCGGGTCTAACTCGGGTTCAGCTTCTTGTTGCGGTTAGGGTTATGTTTAGGGTTGTTAGGAAAGAGTGAAGACTCAGAGTCCTGTTGAGTGTGGGGTTGCGTAAAGGCTCCCCCAGGGAGTTCAGGTGTACCCAAAGGCTTCCGCTGAGAGCACTTTTTGATGGCAGAAAGTGGCACCGTACGTGTTTTTTCGGGTCTAACTCGGGTTCAGCTTCTTGTTGCGGTTAGGGTTATGTTTAGGGTTGTTAGGAAAGAGTGAAGACGCAGAGTCCTGTTGAGTGTGGGGTTGCGTAAAGGCTCCCCAGGGAGTTCAGGTGTACCCAAAGGCTTCCGCTGAGAGCACTTTTGGATGGCAGAAAGTGGCACCGTACGTGTTTTTTCGGGTCTAACTCGGGTTCAGCTTCTTGTTGCGGTTAGGGTTATGTTTAGGGTTGTTAGGAAAGAGTGAAGACGCAGAGTCCTGTTGAGTGTGGGGTTGCGTAAAGGCTCCCCCAGGGAGTTCAGGTGTACCCAAAGGCTTCCGCTGAGAGCACTTTTTGACGGCAGAAAGTGGCACCGTACGTGTTTTTTCGGGTCTAACTCGGGTTGAGCTTCTTGTTCCGGTTAGGGTTATGTTTAGGGTTGTTAGGAAAGAGTGAAGACGCAGAGTCCTGTTGAGTGTGGGGTTGCGTAAAGGCTCCCCCAGGGAGTTCAGGTGTACCCAAAGGCTTCCGCTGAGAGCACTTTTGGATGGCAGAAAGTGGCACCGTACGTGTTTTTTCGGGTCTAACTCGGGTTCAGCTTCTTGTTGCGGTTAGGGTTATGTTTAGGGTTGTTAGGAAAGAGTGAAGACGCAGAGTCCTGTTGAGTGTGGGGTTGCGTAAAGGCTCCCCCAGGGAGTTCAGGTGTACCCAAAGGCTTCCGCTGAGAGCACTTTTTGACGGCAGAAAGTGGCACCGTACGTGTTTTTTCGGGTCTAACTCGGGTTGAGCTTCTTGTTGCGGTTAGGGTTATGTTTAGGGTTGTTAGGAAAGAGTGAAGACGCAGAGTCCTGTTGAGTGTGGGGTTGCGTAAAGGCTCCCCCAGGGAGTTCAGGTGTACCCAAAGGCTTCCGCTGAGAGCACTTTTGGATGGCAGAAAGTGGCACCGTACGTGTTTTTTCGGGTCTAACTCGGGTTCAGCTTCTTGTTGCGGTTAGGGTTATGTTTAGGGTTGTTAGGAAAGAGTGAAGACGCAGAGTCCTGTTGAGTGTGGGGTTGCGTAAAGGCTCCCCCAGGGAGTTCAGGTGTACCCAAAGGCTTCCGCTGAGAGCACTTTTGGATGGCAGAAAGTGGCACCGTACGTGTTTTTTCGGGTCTAACTCGGGTTGAGCTTCTTGTTGCGGTTAGGGTTATGTTTAGGGTTGTTAGGAAAGAGTGAAGACGCAGAGTCCTGTTGAGTGTGGGGTTGCGTAAAGGCTCCCCCAGGGAGTTCAGGTGTACCCAAAGGCTTCCGCTGAGAGCACTTTTGGATGGCAGAAAGTGGCACCGTACGTGTTTTTTCGGGTCTAACTCGGGTTCAGCTTCTTGTTGCGGTTAGGGTTATGTTTAGGGTTGTTAGGAAAGAGTGAAGACGCAGAGTCCTGTTGAGTGTGGGGTTGCGTAAAGGCTCCCCCAGGGAGTTCAGGTGTACCCAAAGGCTTCCGCTGAGAGCACTTTTTGACGGCAGAAAGTGGCACCGTACGTGTTTTTTCGGGTCTAACTCGGGTTCAGCTTCTTGTTGCGGTTAGGGTTATGTTTAGGGTTGTTAGGAAAGGGTGAAGACGCAGAGTCCTGTTGAGTGTGGGGTTGCGTAAAGGCTCCTCCAGGGAGTTCAGGTGTACCCAAAGGCTTCCGCTGAGAGCACTTTTTGATGGCAGAAAGTGGCACCGTACGTGTTTTTTCGGGTCTAACTCGGGTTCAGCTTCTTGTTGCGGTTAGGGTTATGTTTAGGGTTGTTAGGAAAGATTGAAGACGCAGAGTCCTGTTGAGTGTGGGGTTGCGTAAAGGCTCCCCCAGGGAGTTCAGGTGTACCCAAAGGCTTCCGCTGAGAGCACTTTTTGATGGCAGAAAGTGGCACCGTACGTGTTTTTTCGGGTCTAACTCGGGTTCAGCTTCTTGTTGCGGTTAGGGTTATGTTTAGGGTTGTTAGGAAAGAGTGAAGACGCAGAGTCCTGTTGAGTGTGGGGTTGCGTAAAGGCTCCCCCAGGGAGTTCAGGTGTACCCAAAGGCTTCCGCTGAGAGCACTTTTTGATGGCAGAAAGTGGCACCGTACGTGTTTTTTCGGGTCTAACTCGGGTTCAGCTTCTTGTTCCGGTTAGGGTTATGTTTAGGGTTGTTAGGAAAGAGTGAAGACGCAGAGTCCTGTTGAGTGTGGGGTTGCGTAAAGGCTCCCCCAGGGAGTTCAGGTGTACCCAAAGGCTTCCGCTGAGAGCACTTTTGGATGGCAGAAAGTGGCACCGTACGTGTTTTTTCGGGTCTAACTCGGGTTGAGCTTCTTGTTGCGGTTAGGGTTATGTTTAGGGTTGTTAGGAAAGAGTGAAGACGCAGAGTCCTGTTGAGTGTGGGGTTGCGTAAAGGCTCCCCCAGGGAGTTCAGGTGTACCCAAAGGCTTCCGCTGAGAGCACTTTTTGATGGCAGAAAGTGGCACCGTACGTGTTTTTTCGGGTCTAACTCGGGTTCAGCTTCTTGTTGCGGTTAGGGTTATGTTTAGGGTTGTTAGGAAAGAGTGAAGACGCAGAGTCCTGTTGAGTGTGGGGTTGCGTAAAGGCTCCCCCAGGGAGTTCAGGTGTACCCAAAGGCTTCCGCTGAGAGCACTTTTGGATGGCAGAAAGTG
>NW_028153456.1:0-26362 GCF_964211835.1 Anser anser | reverse complement strand
AGCTGAACCCGAGTTAGACACGAAAAAAACGTACGGTGCCACTTTCTGCATCAAAAAGTGCTCTCAGCGGAAGCCTTGGGTACACCTGAACTCCCCTGGGGGAGCCTTTACGCAACCCCACACTCAACAGGACTCTGCGTCTTCACTCTTTCCTAACAACCCTAAACTAACCCTAACCGCAACAAAAAGCTGAACCCGAGTTAGACCCGAAAAAACACGTACGGTGCCACTTTCTGCCATCAAAAAGTGCTCTCATCGGAAGCCTTTGGGTACACCTGAAACTCCCTGGGGAGCCTTTACGCAACCCCACATCCAACAGGACTCTGCGTCTTCACTCTTTCCTAACAACCCTAAACATAACCCTAACCGCAACAAGAAGCTGAACCCGAGTTAGACCGAAAAAACACGTACGGTGCCACTTTCTGCCATCCAAAAGTGCTCTCAGCGGAAGCCTTTGGGTACACCTGAACTCCCTGGGGGAGCCTTTACGCAACCCCACACTCAACAGGACTCTGCGTCTTCACTCTTTCCTAACAACCCTAAACATAACCCTAACCGCAACAAGAAAGCTGAACCCGAGTTAGACCCGAAAAAACACGTACGGTGCCACTTTCTGCCATCAAAAAGTGCTCTCAGCGGAAGCCTTTGGGTACACCTGAACTCCCTGGGGGAGCCTTTACGCAACCCCACACTCAACAGGACTCTGCGTCTTCACTCTTTCCTAACAACCCTAAACATAACCCTAACCGCAACAAGAAGCTGAACCCGAGTTAGACCCGAAAAAACACGTACGTGCCACTTTCTGCCATCCAAAAGTGCTCTAGCGGAAGCCTTTGGGTACACCTGAACTCCCTGGGGGAGCCTTTACGCAACCCCACACTCAACAGGACTCTGCGTCTTCACTCTTTCCTAACAACCCTAAACATAACCCTAACCGCAACAAGAAGCTGAACCCGAGTTAGACCCGAAAAAACACGTACGGTGCCACTTTCTGCCATCAAAAAGTGCTCTCAGCGGAAGCCTTTGGGTACACCTGAACTCCCTGGGGAGCCTTTACGCAACCCCACACTCAACAGGACTCTGCGTCTTCACTCTTTCCTAACAACCCTAAACATAACCCTAACCGCAACAAGAAGCTGAACCCGAGTTAGACCCGAAAAAACACGTACGGTGCCACTTTCTGCCATCCAAAAGTGCTCTCAGCGGAAGCCTTTGGGTACACCTGAACTCCCTGGGGAGCCTTTACGCAACCCCACACTCAACAGGACTCTGCGTCTTCACTCTTTCCTAACAACCCTAAACATAACCCTAACCGCAACAAGAAGCTGAACCCGAGTTAGACCCGAAAAAACACGTACGGTGCCACTTTCTGCCATCCAAAAGTGCTCTCAGCGGAAGCCTTTGGGTACACCTGAACTCCCTGGGGGAGCCTTTACGCAACCCCACACTCAACAGGACTCTGCGTCTTCACTCTTTCCTAACAACCCTAAACATAACCCTAACCGCAACAAGAAGCTGAACCCGAGTTAGACCCGAAAAAACACGTACGGTGCCACTTTCTGCCATCCAAAAGTGCTCTCAGCGGAAGCCTTTGGGTACACCTGAACTCCCTGGGGGAGCCTTTACGCAACCCCACACTCAACAGGACTCTGCGTCTTCACTCTTTCCTAACAACCCTAAACATAACCCTAACCGCAACAAGAAGCTGAACCCGAGTTAGACCCGAAAAAACACGTACGGTGCCACTTTCTGCCATCCAAAAGTGCTCTCAGCGGAAGCCTTTGGGTACACCTGAACTCCCTGGGGGAGCCTTTACGCAACCCCACACTCAACAGGACTCTGCGTCTTCACTCTTTCCTAACAACCCTAAACATAACCCTAACCGCAACAAGAAGCTGAACCCGAGTTAGACCCGAAAAAACACGTACGGTGCCACTTTCTGCCATCAAAAAGTGCTCTCAGCGGAAGCCTTTGGGTACACCTGAACTCCCTGGGGGAGCCTTTACGCAACCCCACACTCAACAGGACTCTGCGTCTTCACTCTTTCCTAACAACCCTAAACATAACCCTAACCGCAACAAGAAGCTGAACCCGAGTTAGACCCGAAAAAACACGTACGGTGCCACTTTCTGCCATCAAAAGTGCTCTCAGCGGAAGCCTTTGGGTACACCTGAACTCCCTGGGGGAGCCTTTACGCAACCCCACACTCAACAGGACTCTGCGTCTTCACTCTTTCCTAACAACCCTAAACATAACCCTAACCGCAACAAGAAGCTGAACCCGAGTTAGACCCGAAAAAACACGTACGGTGCCACTTTCTGCCATCCAAAAGTGCTCTCAGCGGAAGCCTTTGGGTACACCTGAACTCCCTGGGGGAGCCTTTACGCAACCCCACACTCAACAGGACTCTGCGTCTTCACTCTTTCCTAACAACCCTAAACATAACCCTAACCGCAACAAGAAGCTGAACCCGAGTTAGACCCGAAAAAACACGTACGGTGCCACTTTCTGCCATCCAAAAGTGCTCTCAGCGGAAGCCTTTGGGTACACCTGAACTCCCTGGGGGAGCCTTTACGCAACCCCACACTCAACAGGACTCTGCGTCTTCACTCTTTCCTAACAACCCTAAACATAACCCTAACCGCAACAAGAAGCTGAACCCGAGTTAGACCCGAAAAAACACGTACGGTGCCACTTTCTGCCATCAAAAAGTGCTCTCAGCGGAAGCCTTTGGGTACACCTGAACTCCCTGGGGGAGCCTTTACGCAACCCCACACTCAACAGGACTCTGCGTCTTCACTCTTTCCTAACAACCCTAAACATAACCCTAACCGCAACAAGAAGCTGAACCCGAGTTAGACCCGAAAAAACACGTACGGTGCCACTTTCTGCCATCCAAAAGTGCTCTCAGCGGAAGCCTTTGGGTACACCTGAACTCCCTGGGGGAGCCTTTACGCAACCCCACACTCAACAGGACTCTGCGTCTTCACTCTTTCCTAACAACCCTAAACATAACCCTAACCGCAACAAGAAGCTGAACCCGAGTTAGACCCGAAAAAACACGTACGGTGCCACTTTCTGCCATCAAAAAGTGCTCTCAGCGGAAGCCTTTGGGTACACCTGAACTCCCTGGGGGAGCCTTTACGCAACCCCACACTCAACAGACTCTGCGTCTTCACTCTTTCCTAACAACCCTAAACATAACCCTAACCGCAACAAGAAGCTGAACCCGAGTTAGACCCGAAAAAACACGTACGGTGCCACTTTCTGCCATCAAAAAGTGCTCTCAGCGGAAGCCTTTGGGTACACCTGAACTCCCTGGGGGAGCCTTTACGCAACCCCACACTCAACAGGACTCTGCGTCTTCACTCTTTCCTAACAACCCTAAACATAACCCTAACCGCAACAAGAAGCTGAACCCGAGTTAGACCCGAAAAAACACGTACGGTGCCACTTTCTGCCATCCAAAAGTGCTCTCAGCGGAAGCCTTTGGGTACACCTGAACTCCCTGGGGGAGCCTTTACGCAACCCCACACTCAACAGGACTCTGCGTCTTCACTCTTTCCTAACAACCCTAAACATAACCCTAACCGCAACAAGAAGCTGAACCCGAGTTAGACCCGAAAAAACACGTACGGTGCCACTTTCTGCCATCCAAAAGTGCTCTCAGCGGAAGCCTTTGGGTACACCTGAACTCCCTGGGGGAGCCTTTACGCAACCCCACACTCAACAGGACTCTGCGTCTTCACTCTTTCCTAACAACCCTAAACATAACCCTAACCGCAACAAGAAGCTGAACCCGAGTTAGACCCGAAAAAACACGTACGGTGCCACTTTCTGCCATCCAAAAGTGCTCTCAGCGGAAGCCTTTGGGTACACCTGAACTCCCTGGGGGAGCCTTTACGCAACCCCACACTCAACAGGACTCTGCGTCTTCACTCTTTCCTAACAACCCTAAACATAACCCTAACCGCAACAAGAAGCTGAACCCGAGTTAGACCCGAAAAAACACGTACGGTGCCACTTTCTGCCATCAAAAGTGCTCTCAGCGGAAGCCTTTGGGTACACCTGAACTCCCTGGGGGAGCCTTTACGCAACCCCACACTCAACAGGACTCTGCGTCTTCACTCTTTCCTAACAACCCTAAACATAACCCTAACCGCAACAAGAAGCTGAACCCGAGTTAGACCCGAAAAAACACGTACGGTGCCACTTTCTGCCATCAAAAAGTGCTCTCAGCGGAAGCCTTTGGGTACACCTGAACTCCCTGGGGGAGCCTTTACGCAACCCCACACTCAACAGGACTCTGCGTCTTCACTCTTTCCTAACAACCCTAAACATAACCCTAACCGCAACAAGAAGCTGAACCCGAGTTAGACCCGAAAAAACACGTACGGTGCCACTTTCTGCCATCCAAAAGTGCTCTCAGCGGAAGCCTTTGGGTACACCTGAACTCCCTGGGGGAGCCTTTACGCAACCCCACACTCAACAGGACTCTGCGTCTTCACTCTTTCCTAACAACCCTAAACATAACCCTAACCGCAACAAGAAGCTGAACCCGAGTTAGACCCGAAAAACACGTACGGTGCCACTTTCTGCCATCCAAAAGTGCTCTCAGCGGAAGCCTTTGGGTACACCTGAACTCCTGGGGGAGCCTTTACGCAACCCCACACTCAACAGGACTCTGCGTCTTCACTCTTTCCTAACAACAACCCTAAACATAACCCTAACCGCAACAAGAAGCTGAACCCGAGTTAGACCCGAAAAAACACGTACGGTGCCACTTTCTGCCATCAAAAAGTGCTCTCAGCGGAAGCCTTTGGGTACACCTGAACTCCCTGGGGGAGCCTTTACGCAACCCCACACTCAACAGGACTCTGCGTCTTCACTCTTTCCTAACAACCCTAAACATAACCCTAACCGCAACAAGAAGCTGAACCCGAGTTAGACCCGAAAAACACGTACGGTGCCACTTTCTGCCATCAAAAAGTGCTCTCAGCGGAAGCCTTTGGGTACACCTGAACTCCCTGGGGGAGCCTTTACGCAACCCCACACTCAACAGGACTCTGCGTCTTCACTCTTTCCTAACAACCCTAAACATAACCCTAACCGCAACAAGAAGCTGAACCCGAGTTAGACCCGAAAAAACACGTACGGTGCCACTTTCTGCCATCAAAAAGTGCTCTCAGCGGAAGCCTTTGGGTACACCTGAACTCCCTGGGGGAGCCTTTACGCAACCCCACACTCAACAGGACTCTGCGTCTTCACTCTTTCCTAACAACCCTAAACATAACCCTAACCGCAACAAGAAGCTGAACCCGAGTTAGACCCGAAAAACACGTACGGTGCCACTTTCTGCCATCAAAAAGTGCTCTCAGCGGAAGCCTTTGGGTACACCTGAACTCCCTGGGGGAGCCTTTACGCAACCCCACACTCAACAGGACTCTGCGTCTTCACTCTTTCCTAACAACCCTAAACATAACCCTAACCGCAACAAGAAGCTGAACCCGAGTTAGACCCGAAAAAACACGTACGGTGCCACTTTCTGCCATCAAAAAGTGCTCTCAGCGGAAGCCTTTGGGTACACCTGAACTCCCTGGGGGAGCCTTTACGCAACCCCACACTCAACAGGACTCTGCGTCTTCACTCTTTCCTAACAACCCTAAACATAACCCTAACCGCAACAAGAAGCTGAACCCGAGTTAGACCCGAAAAAACACGTACGGTGCCACTTTCTGCCATCAAAAAGTGCTCTCAGCGGAAGCCTTTGGGTACACCTGAACTCCCTGGGGGAGCCTTTACGCAACCCCACACTCAACAGGACTCTGCGTCTTCACTCTTTCCTAACAACCCTAAACATAACCCTAACCGCAACAAGAAGCTGAACCCGAGTTAGACCCGAAAAAACACGTACGGTGCCACTTTCTGCCATCAAAAAGTGCTCTCAGCGGAAGCCTTTGGGTACACCTGAACTCCCTGGGGGAGCCTTTACGCAACCCCACACTCAACAGGACTCTGCGTCTTCACTCTTTCCTAACAACCCTAAACATAACCCTAACCGCAACAAGAAGCTGAACCCGAGTTAGACCCGAAAAAACACGTACGGTGCCACTTTCTGCCATCAAAAGTGCTCTCAGCGGAAGCCTTTGGGTACACCTGAACTCCCTGGGGGAGCCTTTACGCAACCCCACACTCAACAGGACTCTGCGTCTTCACTCTTTCCTAACAACCCTAAACATAACCCTAACCGCAACAAGAAGCTGAACCCGAGTTAGACCCGAAAAAACACGTACGGTGCCACTTTCTGCCATCAAAAAGTGCTCTCAGCGGAAGCCTTTGGGTACACCTGAACTCCCTGGGGGAGCCTTTACGCAACCCCACACTCAACAGGACTCTGCGTCTTCACTCTTTCCTAACAACCCTAAACATAACCCTAACCGCAACAAGAAGCTGAACCCGAGTTAGACCCGAAAAAACACGTACGGTGCCACTTTCTGCCGTCAAAAAGTGCTCTCAGCGGAAGCCTTTGGGTACACCTGAACTCCCTGGGGGAGCCTTTACGCAACCCCACACTCAACAGGACTCTGCGTCTTCACTCTTTCCTAACAACCCTAAACATAACCCTAACCGCAACAAGAAGCTGAACCCGAGTTAGACCCGAAAAAACACGTACGGTGCCACTTTCTGCCATCAAAAAGTGCTCTCAGCGGAAGCCTTTGGGTACACCTGAACTCCCTGGGGGAGCCTTTACGCAACCCCACACTCAACAGGACTCTGCGTCTTCACTCTTTCCTAACAACCCTAAACATAACCCTAACCGCAACAAGAAGCTGAACCCGAGTTAGACCCGAAAAAACACGTACGGTGCCACTTTCTGCCATCAAAAAGTGCTCTCAGCGGAAGCCTTTGGGTACACCTGAACTCCCTGGGGAGCCTTTACGCAACCCCACACTCAACAGGACTCTGCGTCTTCACTCTTTCCTAACAACCCTAAACATAACCCTAACCGCAACAAGAAGCTGAACCCGAGTTAGACCCGAAAAAACACGTACGGTGCCACTTTCTGCCGTCAAAAAGTGCTCTCAGCGGAAGCCTTTGGGTACACCTGAACTCCCTGGGGGAGCCTTTACGCAACCCCACACTCAACAGGACTCTGCGTCTTCACTCTTTCCTAACAACCCTAAACATAACCCTAACCGCAACAAGAAGCTGAACCCGAGTTAGACCCGAAAAAACACGTACGGTGCCACTTTCTGCCATCAAAAAGTGCTCTCAGCGGAAGCCTTTGGGTACACCTGAACTCCCTGGGGGAGCCTTTACGCAACCCCACACTCAACAGGACTCTGCGTCTTCACTCTTTCCTAACAACCCTAAACATAACCCTAACCGCAACAAGAAGCTGAACCCGAGTTAGACCCGAAAAAACACGTACGGTGCCACTTTCTGCCATCCAAAAAGTGCTCTCAGCGGAAGCCTTTGGGTACACCTGAACTCCCTGGGGGAGCCTTTACGCAACCCCACACTCAACAGGACTCTGCGTCTTCACTCTTTCCTAACAACCCTAAACATAACCCTAACCGCAACAAGAAGCTGAACCCGAGTTAGACCCGAAAAAACACGTACGGTGCCACTTTCTGCCATCAAAAAGTGCTCTCAGCGGAAGCCTTTGGGTACACCTGAACTCCCTGGGGGAGCCTTTACGCAACCCCACACTCAACAGGACTCTGCGTCTTCACTCTTTCCTAACAACCCTAAACATAACCCTAACCGCAACAAGAAGCTGAACCCGAGTTAGACCCGAAAAAACACGTACGGTGCCACTTTCTGCCATCAAAAAGTGCTCTCAGCGGAAGCCTTTGGGTACACCTGAACTCCCTGGGGGAGCCTTTACGCAACCCCACACTCAACAGGACTCTGCGTCTTCACTCTTTCCTAACAACCCTAAACATAACCCTAACCGCAACAAGAAGCTGAACCCGAGTTAGACCCGAAAAAACACGTACGGTGCCACTTTCTGCCATCAAAAAGTGCTCTCAGCGGAAGCCTTTGGGTACACCTGAACTCCCTGGGGGAGCCTTTACGCAACCCCACACTCAACAGGACTCTGCGTCTTCACTCTTTCCTAACAACCCTAAACATAACCCTAACCGCAACAAGAAGCTGAACCCGAGTTAGACCCGAAAAAACACGTACGGTGCCACTTTCTGCCATCAAAAAGTGCTCTCAGCGGAAGCCTTTGGGTACACCTGAACTCCCTGGGGGAGCCTTTACGCAACCCCACACTCAACAGGACTCTGCGTCTTCACTCTTTCCTAACAACCCTAAACATAACCCTAACCGCAACAAGAAGCTGAACCCGAGTTAGACCCGAAAAAACACGTACGGTGCCACTTTCTGCCATCAAAAAGTGCTCTCAGCGGAAGCCTTTGGGTACATCTGAACTCCCTGGGGGAGCCTTTACGCAACCCCACACTCAACAGGACTCTGCGTCTTCACTCTTTCCTAACAACCCTAAACATAACCCTAACCGCAACAAGAAGCTGAACCCGAGTTAGACCCGAAAAAACACGTACGGTGCCACTTTCTGCCATCCAAAAGTGCTCTCAGCGGAAGCCTTTGGGTACACCTGAACTCCCTGGGGGAGCCTTTACGCAACCCCACACTCAACAGGACTCTGAGTCTTCACTCTTTCCTAACAACCCTAAACATAACCCTAACCGCAACAAGAAGCTGAACCCGAGTTAGACCCGAAAAAACACGTACGGTGCCACTTTCTGCCATCCAAAAGTGCTCTCAGCGGAAGCCTTTGGGTACACCTGAACTCCCTGGGGGAGCCTTTACGCAACCCCACACTCAACAGGACTCTGCGTCTTCACTCTTTCCTAACAACCCTAAACATAACCCTAACCGCAACAAGAAGCTGAACCCGAGTTAGACCCGAAAAAACACGTACGGTGCCACTTTCTGCCATCAAAAAGTGCTCTCAGCGGAAGCCTTTGGGTACACCTGAACTCCCTGGGGGAGCCTTTACGCAACCCCACACTCAACAGGACTCTGCGTCTTCACTCTTTCCTAACAACCCTAAACATAACCCTAACCGCAACAAGAAGCTGAACCCGAGTTAGACCCGAAAAAACACGTACGGTGCCACTTTCTGCCATCAAAAAGTGCTCTCAGCGGAAGCCTTTGGGTACACCTGAACTCCCTGGGGGAGCCTTTACGCAACCCCACACTCAACAGGACTCTGCGTCTTCACTCTTTCCTAACAACCCTAAACATAACCCTAACCGCAACAAGAAGCTGAACCCGAGTTAGACCCGAAAAAACACGTACGGTGCCACTTTCTGCCATCAAAAAGTGCTCTCAGCGGAAGCCTTTGGGTACACCTGAACTCCCTGGGGGAGCCTTTACGCAACCCCACACTCAACAGGACTCTGCGTCTTCACTCTTTCCTAACAACCCTAAACATAACCCTAACCGCAACAAGAAGCTGAACCCGAGTTAGACCCGAAAAAACACGTACGGTGCCACTTTCTGCCATCAAAAAGTGCTCTCAGCGGAAGCCTTTGGGTACACCTGAACTCCCTGGGGGAGCCTTTACGCAACCCCACACTCAACAGGACTCTGCGTCTTCACTCTTTCCTAACAACCCTAAACATAACCCTAACCGCAACAAGAAGCTGAACCCGAGTTAGACCCGAAAAAACACGTACGGTGCCACTTTCTGCCATCAAAAAGTGCTCTCAGCGGAAGCCTTTGGGTACACCTGAACTCCCTGGGGGAGCCTTTACGCAACCCCACACTCAACAGGACTCTGCGTCTTCACTCTTTCCTAACAACCCTAAACATAACCCTAACCGCAACAAGAAGCTGAACCCGAGTTAGACCCGAAAAAACACGTACGGTGCCACTTTCTGCCATCAAAAAGTGCTCTCAGCGGAAGCCTTTGGGTACACCTGAACTCCCTGGGGGAGCCTTTACGCAACCCCACACTCAACAGGACTCTGCATCTTCACTCTTTCCTAACAACCCTAAACATAACCCTAACCGCAACAAGAAGCTGAACCCGAGTTAGACCCGAAAAAACACGTACGGTGCCACTTTCTGCCATCAAAAAGTGCTCTCAGCGGAAGCCTTTGGGTACACCTGAACTCCCTGGGGGAGCCTTTACGCAACCCCACACTCAACAGGACTCTGCGTCTTCACTCTTTCCTAACAACCCTAAACATAACCCTAACCGCAACAAGAAGCTGAACCCGAGTTAGACCCGAAAAAACACGTACGGTGCCACTTTCTGCCATCAAAAAGTGCTCTCAGCGGAAGCCTTTGGGTACACCTGAACTCCCTGGGGGAGCCTTTACGCAACCCCACACTCAACAGGACTCTGCGTCTTCACTCTTTCCTAACAACCCTAAACATAACCCTAACCGCAACAAGAAGCTGAACCCGAGTTAGACCCGAAAAACCACGTACAGTGCCACTTTCTGCCATCTAAAAGTGCTCTCAGCGGAAGCCTTTGGGTACACCTGAACTCCCTGGGGGAGCCTTTACGCAACCCCACACTCAACAGGACTCTGCGTCTTCACTCTTTCCTAACAACCCTAAACATAACCCTAACCGCAACAAGAAGCTGAACCCGAGTTAGACCCGAAAAAACACGTACGGTGCCACTTTCTGCCATCAAAAAGTGCTCTCAGCGGAAGACTTTGGGTACACCTGAACTCCCTGGAGGAGCCTTTACGCAACCCCACACTCAACAGGACTCTGCGTCTTCACTCTTTCCTAACAACCCTAAACATAACCCTAACCGCAACAAGAAGCTGAACCCGAGTTAGACCCGAAAAAACACGTACGGTGCCACTTTCTGCCATCAAAAAGTGCTCTCAGCGGAAGCCTTTGGGTACACCTGAACTCCCTGGGGGAGCCTTTACGCAACCCCACACTCAACAGGACTCTGCGTCTTCACTCTTTCCTAACAACCCTAAACATAACCCTAACCGCAACAAGAAGCTGAACCCGAGTTAGACCCGAAAAAACACGTACGGTGCCACTTTCTGCCATCAAAAAGTGCTCTCAGAGGAAGCCTTTGGGTACACCTGAACTCCCTGGAGGAGCCTTTACGCAACCCCACACTCAACAGGACTCTGCGTCTTCACTCTTTCCTAACAACCCTAAACATAACCCTAACTGGACCAAGAAGCTGAACCCGAGTTAGACCCGAAAAAACACGTACGGTGCCACTTTCTGCCGTCAAAAAGTGCTCTCAGCGGAAGCCTTTGGGTACACCTGAACTCCCTGGGGGAGCCTTTACGCAACCCCACACTCAACAGGACTCTGCGTCTTCACTCTTTCCTAACAACCCTAAACATAACCCTAACCGCAACAAGAAGCTGAACCCGAGTTAGACCCGAAAAAACACGTACGGTGCCACTTTCTGCCATCAAAAAGTGCTCTCAGCGGAAGCCTTTGGGTACACCTGAACTCCCTGGGGGAGCCTTTACGCAACCCCACACTCAACAGGACTCTGCGTCTTCACTCTTTCCTAACAACCCTAAACATAACCCTAACCGCAACAAGAAGCTGAACCCGAGTTAGACCCGAAAAAACACGTACGGTGCCACTTTCTGCCATCAAAAAGTGCTCTCAGCGGAAGCCTTTGGGTACACCTGAACTCCCTGGGGGAGCCTTTACGCAACCCCACACTCAACAGGACTCTGCGTCTTCACTCTTTCCTAACAACCCTAAACATAACCCTTACCGGAACAAGAAGCTGAGCCCGAGTTAGACCCGAAAAAACACGTACGGTGCCACTTTCTGCCATCAAAAAGTGCTCTCAGCGGAAGCCTTTGGGTACACCTGAACTCCCTGGGGGAGCCTTTACGCAACCCCACACTCAACAGGACTCTGCGTCTTCACTCTTTCCTAACAACCCTAAACATAACCCTAACCGCAACAAGAAGCTGAACCCGAGTTAGACCCGAAAAAACACGTACGGTGCCACTTTCTGCCATCAAAAAGTGCTCTCAGCGGAAGCCTTTGGGTACACCTGAACTCCCTGGGGGAGCCTTTACGCAACCCCACACTCAACAGGACTCTGCGTCTTCACTCTTTCCTAACAACCCTAAACATAACCCTAACCGCAACAAGAAGCTGAACCCGAGTTAGACCCGAAAAAACGCGTACGGTGCCACTTTCTGCCATCCAAACGTGCTCTCAGCGGAAGCCTTTGGGTACACCTGAACTCCCTGGGGGAGCCTTTACGCAACCCCACACTCAACAGGACTCTGCGTCTTCACTCTTTCCTAACAACCCTAAACATAACCCTAACCGCAACAAGAAGCTGAACCCGAGTTAGACCCGAAAAAACACGTACGGTGCCACTTTCTGCCATCAAAAAGTGCTCTCAGCGGAAGCCTTTGGGTACACCTGAACTCCCTGGGGGAGCCTTTACGCAACCCCACACTCAACAGGACTCTGCGTCTTCACTCTTTCCTAACAACCCTAAACATAACCCTAACCGCAACAAGAAGCTGAACCCGAGTTAGACCCGAAAAAACACGTACGGTGCCACTTTCTGCCATCCAAAAGTGCTCTCAGCGGAAGCCTTTGGGTACATCTGAACTCCCTGGGGGAGCCTTTACGCAACCCCACACTCAACAGGACTCTGCGTCTTCACTCTTTCCTAACAACCCTAAACATAACCCTAACCGCAACAAGAAGCTGAACCCGAGTTAGACCCGAAAAAACACGTACGGTGCCACTTTCTGCCATCCAAAAGTGCTCTCAGCGGAAGCCTTTGGGTACACCTGAACTCCCTGGGGGAGCCTTTACGCAACCCCACACTCAACAGGACTCTGAGTCTTCACTCTTTCCTAACAACCCTAAACATAATCCTAACCGGAACAAGAAGCTGAACCCGAGTTAGACCCGAAAAAACACGTACGGTGCCACTTTCTGCCATCAAAAAGTGCTCTCAGCGGAAGCCTTTGGGTACACCTGAACTCCCTGAGGGAGCCTTTACGCAACCCCACACTCAACAGGACTCTGCGTCTTCACTCTTTCCTAACAACCCTAAACATAACCCTAACCGCAACAAGAAGCTGAACCCGAGTTAGACCCGAAAAAACACGTACGGTGCCACTTTCTGCCATCAAAAAGTGCTCTCAGCGGAAGCCTTTGGGTACACCTGAACTCCCTGGGGGAGCCTTTACGCAACCCCACACTCAACAGGACTCTGCGTCTTCACTCTTTCCTAACAACCCTAAACATAACCCTAACCGCAACAAGAAGCTGAACCCGAGTTAGACCCGAAAAAACACGTACGGTGCCACTTTCTGCCATCCAAAAGTGCTCTCAGCGGAAGCCTTTGGGTACACCTGAACTCCCTGGGGGAGCCTTTACGCAACCCCACACTCAACAGGACTCTGCGTCTTCACTCTTTCCTAACAACCCTAAACATAACCCTAACCGCAACAAGAAGCTGAACCCGAGTTAGACCCGAAAAAACACGTACGGTGCCACTTTCTGCCATCAAAAAGTGCTCTCAGCGGAAGCCTTTGGGTACACCTGAACTCCCTGGGGGAGCCTTTATGCAACCCCACACTCAACAGGACTCTGCGTCTTCACTCTTTCCTAACAACCCTAAACATAACCCTAACCGCAACAAGAAGCTGAACCCGAGTTAGACCCGAAAAAACACGTACGGTGCCACTTTCTGCCATCCAAAAGTGCTCTCAGCGGAAGCCTTTGGGTACACCTGAACTCCCTGGAGGAGCCTTTACGCAACCCCACACTCAACAGGACTCTGCGTCTTCACTCTTTCCTAACAACCCTAAACATAACCCTAACCGGAACAAGAAGCTCAACCCGAGTTAGACCCGAAAAAACACGTACGGTGCCACTTTCTGCCATCAAAAAGTGCTCTCAGCGGAAGCCTTTGGGTACACCTGAACTCCCTGGGGGAGCCTTTACGCAACCCCACACTCAACAGGACTCTGCGTCTTCACTCTTTCCTAACAACCCTAAACATAACCCTAACCGCAACAAGAAGCTGAACCCGAGTTAGACCCGAAAAAACACGTACGGTGCCACTTTCTGCCATCAAAAAGTGCTCTCAGCGGAAGCCTTTGGGTACACCTGAACTCCCTGGGGGAGCCTTTACGCAACCCCACACTCAACAGGACTCTGCGTCTTCACTCTTTCCTAACAACCCTAAACATAACCCTAACCGCAACAAGAAGCTGAACCCGAGTTAGACCCGAAAAAACACGTACGGTGCCACTTTCTGCCATCCAAAAGTGCTCTCAGCGGAAGCCTTTGGGTACACCTGAACTCCCTGGGGGAGCCTTTACGCAACCCCACACTCAACAGGACTCTGCGTCTTCACTCTTTCCTGACAACCCTAAACATAACCCTAACCGCAACAAGAAGCTGAACCCGAGTTAGACCCGAAAAAACACGTACGGTGCCACTTTCTGCCATCAAAAAGTGCTCTCAGCGGAAGCCTTTGGGTACACCTGAACTCCCTGGGGGAGCCTTTACGCAACCCCACACTCAACAGGACTCTGCGTCTTCACTCTTTCCTAACAACCCTAAACATAACCCTAACCGCAACAAGAAGCTGAACCCGAGTTAGACCCGAAAAAACACGTACGGTGCCACTTTCTGCCATCAAAAAGTGCTCTCAGCGGAAGCCTTTGGGTACACCTGAACTCCCTGGGGGAGCCTTTACGCAACCCCACACTCAACAGGACTCTGCGTCTTCACTCTTTCCTAACAACCCTAAACATAACCCTAACCGCAACAAGAAGCTGAACCCGAGTTAGACCCGAAAAAACACGTACGGTGCCACTTTCTGCCATCCAAAAGTGCTCTCAGCGGAAGCCTTTGGGTACACCTGAACTCCCTGGGGGAGCCTTTACGCAACCCCACACTCAACAGGACTCTGCGTCTTCACTCTTTCCTAACAACCCTAAACATAACCCTAACCGCAACAAGAAGCTGAACCCGAGTTAGACCCGAAAAAACACGTACGGTGCCACTTTCTGCCATCAAAAAGTGCTCTCAGCGGAAGCCTTTGGGTACACCTGAACTCCCTGGGGGAGCCTTTACGCAACCCCACACTCAACAGGACTCTGCGTCTTCACTCTTTCCTAACAACCCTAAACATAACCCTAACCGCAACAAATGCTGAACCCGAGTTAGACCCGAAAAAACACGTACGGTGCCACTTTCTGACATCAAAAAGTGCTCTCAGCGGAAGCCTTTGGGTACACCTGAACTCCCTGGGGGAGCCTTTACGCAACCCCACACTCAACAGGACTCTGCGTCTTCACTCTTTCCTAACAACCCTAAACATAACCCTAACCGCAACAAGAAGCTGAACCCGAGTTAGACCCGAAAAAACACGTACGGTGCCACTTTCTGCCATCCAAAAGTGCTCTCAGCGGAAGCCTTTGGGTACACCTGAACTCCCTGGGGGAGCCTTTACGCAACCCCACACTCAACAGGACTCTGCGTCTTCACTCTTTCCTAACAACCCTAAACATAACCCTAACCGCAACAAGAAGCTGAACCCGAGTTAGACCCGAAAAAACACGTACGGTGCCACTTTCTGCCATCCAAACGTGCTCTCAGCGGAAGCCTTTGGGTACACCTGAACTCCCTGGGGGAGCCTTTACGCAACCCCACACTCAACAGGACTCTGCGTCTTCACTCTTTCCTAACAACCCTAAACATAACCCTAACCGGAACAAGAAGCTGAACCCGAGTTAGACCCGAAAAAACACGTACGGTGCCACTTTCTGCCATCAAAAAGTGCTCTCAGCGGAAGCCTTTGGGTACACCTGAACTCCCTGGGGGAGCCTTTACGCAACCCCACACTCAACAGGACTCTGCGTCTTCACTCTTTCCTAACAACCCTAAACATAACCCTAACCGCAACAAGAAGCTGAACCCGAGTTAGACCCGAAAAAACACGTACGGTGCCACTTTCTGCCATCCAAAAGTGCTCTCAGCGGAAGCCTTTGGGTACACCTGAACTCCCTGGGGGAGCCTTTACGCAACCCCACACTCAACAGGACTCTGCGTCTTCACTCTTTCCTAACAACCCTAAACATAACCCTAACCGCAACAAGAAGCTGAACCCGAGTTAGACCCGAAAAAACACGTACGGTGCCACTTTCTGCCATCAAAAAGTGCTCTCAGCGGAAGCCTTTGGGTACACCTGAACTCCCTGGGGGAGCCTTTACGCAACCCCACACTCAACAGGACTCTGCGTCTTCACTCTTTCCTAACAACCCTAAACATAACCCTAACCGCAACAAGAAGCTGAACCCGAGTTAGACCCGAAAAAACACGTACGGTGCCACTTTCTGCCATCAAAAAGTGCTCTCAGCGGAAGCCTTTGGGTACACCTGAACTCCCTGGGGGAGCCTTTACGCAACCCCACACTCAACAGGACTCTGCATCTTCACTCTTTCCTAACAACCCTAAACATAACCCTAACCGCAACAAGAAGCTGAACCCGAGTTAGACCCGAAAAAACACGTACGGTGCCACTTTCTGCCATCAAAAAGTGCTCTCAGCGGAAGCCTTTGGGTACACCTGAACTCCCTGGGGGAGCCTTTACGCAACCCCACACTCAACAGGACTCTGCGTCTTCACTCTTTCCTAACAACCCTAAACATAACCCTAACCGCAACAAGAAGCTGAACCCGAGTTAGACCCGAAAAAACACGTACGGTGCAACTTTCTGCCATCAAAAAGTGCTCTCAGCGGAAGCCTTTGGGTACACCTGAACTCCCTGGGGGAGCCTTTACACAACCCCACACTCAACAGGACTCTGCGTCTTCACTCTTTCCTAACAACCCTAAACATAACCCTAACCGCAACAAGAAGCTGAACCCGAGTTAGACCCGAAAAAACACGTACGGTGCCACTTTCTGCCATCCAAAAGTGCTCTCAGCGGAAGCCTTTGGGTACACCTGAACTCCCTGGGGGAGCCTTTACGCAACCCCACACTCAACAGGACTCTGCGTCTTCACTCTTTCCTAACAACCCTAAACATAACCCTAACCGCAACAAGAAGCTGAACCCGAGTTAGACCCGAAAAAACACGTACGGTGCCACTTTCTGCCATCCAAAAGTGCTCTCAGCGGAAGCCTTTGGGTACACCTGAACTCCCTGGGGGAGCCTTTACGCAACCCCACACTCAACAGGACTCTGCGTCTTCACTCTTTCCTAACAACCCTAAACATAACCCTAACCGCAACAAGAAGCTGAACCCGAGTTAGACCCGAAAAAACACGTACGGTGCCACTTTCTGCCATCAAAAAGTGCTCTCAGCGGAAGCCTTTGGGTACACCTGAACTCCCTGGGGGAGCCTTTACGCAACCCCACACTCAACAGGACTCTGCGTCTTCACTCTTTCCTAACAACCCTAAACATAACCCTAACCGCAACAAGAAGCTGAACCCGAGTTAGACCCGAAAAAACACGTACGGTGCCACTTTCTGCCATCAAAAAGTGCTCTCAGCGGAAGCCTTTGGGTACACCTGAACTCCCTGGGGGAGCCTTTACGCAACCCCACACTCAACAGGACTCTGCGTCTTCACTCTTTCCTAACAACCCTAAACATAACCCTAACCGCAACAAGAAGCTGAACCCGAGTTAGACCCGAAAAAACACGTACGGTGCCACTTTCTGCCATCAAAAAGTGCTCTCAGCGGAAGCCTTTGGGTACACCTGAACTCCCTGGGGGAGCCTTTACGCAACCCCACACTCAACAGGACTCTGAGTCTTCACTCTTTCCTAACAACCCTAAACATAACCCTAACCGGAACAAGAAGCTGAACCCGAGTTAGACCCGAAAAAACACGTACGGTGCCACTTTCTGCCATCAAAAAGTGCTCTCAGCGGAAGCCTTTGGGTACACCTGAACTCCCTGGGGGAGCCTTTACGCAACCCCACACTCAACAGGACTCTGCGTCTTCACTCTTTCCTAACAACCCTAAACATAACCCTAACCGCAACAAGAAGCTGAACCCAAGTTAGACCCGAAAAAACACGTACGGTGCCACTTTCTGCCATCAAAAAGTGCTCTCAGCGGAAGCCTTTGGGTACACCTGAACTCCCTGGGGGAGCCTTTACGCAACCCCACACTCAACAGGACTCTGCGTCTTCACTCTTTCCTAACAACCCTAAACATAACCCTAACCGCAACAAGAAACTGAACCCAAGTTAGACCCGAAAAAACACGTACGGTGCCACTTTCTGCCATCAAAAAGTGCTCTCAGCGGAAGCCTTTGGGTACACCTGAACTCCCTGGGGGAGCCTTTACGCAACCCCACACTCAATAGGACTCTGCGTCTTCACTCTTTCCTAACAACCCTAAACATAACCCTAACCGCAACAAGAAGCTGAACCCGAGTTAGACCCGAAAAAACACGTACGGTGCCACTTTCTGCCATCCAAAAGTGCTCTCAGCGGAAGCCTTTGGGTACACCTGAACTCCCTGGGGGAGCCTTTACGCAACCCCACACTCAACAGGACTCTGCGTCTTCACTCTTTCCTAACAACCCTAAACATAACCCTAACCGCAACAAGAAGCTCAACCCGAGTTAGACCCAATAAACCACGTACGGTGCCACTTTCTGCCATCAAAAAGTGCTCTCAGCGGAAGCCTTTGGGTACACCTGAACTCCCTGGGGGAGCCTTTACGCAACCCCACACTCAACAGGACTCTGCGTCTTCACTCTTTCCTAACAACCCTAAACATAACCCTAACCGCAACAAGAAGCTGAACCCGAGTTAGACCCGAAAAAAACACGTACGGTGCCACTTTCTGCCATCAAAAAGTGCTCTCAGCGGAAGCCTTTGGGTACACCTGAACTCCCTGGGGGAGCCTTTACGCAACCCCACACTCAACAGGACTCTGCGTCTTCACTCTTTCCTAACAACCCTAAACATAACCCTAACCGCAACAAGAAGCTGAACCCGAGTTAGACCCAAAAAAACACGTACGGTGCCACTTTCTGCCATCAAAAAGTGCTCTCAGCGGAAGCCTTTGGGTACACCTGAACTCCCTGGGGGAGCCTTTACGCAACCCCACACTCAACAGGACTCTGCGTCTTCACTCTTTCCTAACAACCCTAAACATAACCCTAACCGCAACAAGAAGCTGAACCCGAGTTAGACCCGAAAAAACACGTACGGTGCCACTTTCTGCCATCAAAAAGTGCTCTCAGCGGAAGCCTTTGGGTACACCTGAACTCCCTGGGGGAGCCTTTACGCAACCCCACACTCAACAGGACTCTGCGTCTTCACTCTTTCCTAACAACCCTAAACATAACCCTAACCGCAACAAGAAGCTGAACCCGAGTTAGACCCGAAAAAACACGTACGGTGCCACTTTCTGCCATCCAAAAGTGCTCTCAGCGGAAGCCTTTGGGTACACCTGAACTCCCTGGGGGAGCCTTTACGCAACCCCACACTCAACAGGACTCTGCGTCTTCACTCTTTCCTAACAACCCTAAACATAACCCTAACCGCAACAAGAAGCTGAACCCGAGTTAGACCCGAAAAAACACGTACGGTGCCACTTTCTGCCATCAAAAAGTGCTCTCAGCGGAAGCCTTTGGGTACACCTGAACTCCCTGGGGGAGCCTTTACGCAACCCCACACTCAACAGGACTCTGCGTCTTCACTCTTTCCTAACAACCCTAAACATAACCCTAACCGCAACAAATGCTGAACCCGAGTTAGACCCGAAAAAACACGTACGGTGCCACTTTCTGACATCAAAAAGTGCTCTCAGCGGAAGCCTTTGGGTACACCTGAACTCCCTGGGGGAGCCTTTACGCAACCCCACACTCAACAGGACTCTGCGTCTTCACTCTTTCCTAACAACCCTAAACATAACCCTAACCGCAACAAGAAGCTGAACCCGAGTTAGACCCGAAAAAAACACGTACGGTGCCACTTTCTGCCATCCAAAAGTGCTCTCAGCGGAAGCCTTTGGGTACACCTGAACTCCCTGGGGGAGCCTTTACGCAACCCCACACTCAACAGGACTCTGCGTCTTCACTCTTTCCTAACAACCCTAAACATAACCCTAACCGCAACAAGAAGCTGAACCCGAGTTAGACCCGAAAAAACACGTACGGTGCCACTTTCTGCCATCCAAACGTGCTCTCAGCGGAAGCCTTTGGGTACACCTGAACTCCCTGGGGGAGCCTTTACGCAACCCCACACTCAACAGGACTCTGCGTCTTCACTCTTTCCTAACAACCCTAAACATAACCCTAACCGGAACAAGAAGCTGAACCCGAGTTAGACCCGAAAAAAACACGTACGGTGCCACTTTCTGCCATCAAAAAGTGCTCTCAGCGGAAGCCTTTGGGTACACCTGAACTCCCTGGGGGAGCCTTTACGCAACCCCACACTCAACAGGACTCTGCGTCTTCACTCTTTCCTAACAACCCTAAACATAACCCTAACCGCAACAAGAAGCTGAACCCGAGTTAGACCCGAAAAAACACGTACGGTGCCACTTTCTGCCATCCAAAAGTGCTCTCAGCGGAAGCCTTTGGGTACACCTGAACTCCCTGGGGGAGCCTTTACGCAACCCCACACTCAACAGGACTCTGCGTCTTCACTCTTTCCTAACAACCCTAAACATAACCCTAACCGCAACAAGAAGCTGAACCCGAGTTAGACCCGAAAAAACACGTACGGTGCCACTTTCTGCCATCAAAAAGTGCTCTCAGCGGAAGCCTTTGGGTACACCTGAACTCCCTGGGGGAGCCTTTACGCAACCCCACACTCAACAGGACTCTGCGTCTTCACTCTTTCCTAACAACCCTAAACATAACCCTAACCGCAACAAGAAGCTGAACCCGAGTTAGACCCGAAAAAACACGTACGGTGCCACTTTCTGCCATCAAAAAGTGCTCTCAGCGGAAGCCTTTGGGTACACCTGAACTCCCTGGGGGAGCCTTTACGCAACCCCACACTCAACAGGACTCTGCATCTTCACTCTTTCCTAACAACCCTAAACATAACCCTAACCGCAACAAGAAGCTGAACCCGAGTTAGACCCGAAAAAACACGTACGGTGCCACTTTCTGCCATCAAAAAGTGCTCTCAGCGGAAGCCTTTGGGTACACCTGAACTCCCTGGGGGAGCCTTTACGCAACCCCACACTCAACAGGACTCTGCGTCTTCACTCTTTCCTAACAACCCTAAACATAACCCTAACCGCAACAAGAAGCTGAACCCGAGTTAGACCCGAAAAAACACGTACGGTGCAACTTTCTGCCATCAAAAAGTGCTCTCAGCGGAAGCCTTTGGGTACACCTGAACTCCCTGGGGGAGCCTTTACACAACCCCACACTCAACAGGACTCTGCGTCTTCACTCTTTCCTAACAACCCTAAACATAACCCTAACCGCAACAAGAAGCTGAACCCGAGTTAGACCCGAAAAAACACGTACGGTGCCACTTTCTGCCATCCAAAAGTGCTCTCAGCGGAAGCCTTTGGGTACACCTGAACTCCCTGGGGGAGCCTTTACGCAACCCCACACTCAACAGGACTCTGCGTCTTCACTCTTTCCTAACAACCCTAAACATAACCCTAACCGCAACAAGAAGCTGAACCCGAGTTAGACCCGAAAAAACACGTACGGTGCCACTTTCTGCCATCCAAAAGTGCTCTCAGCGGAAGCCTTTGGGTACACCTGAACTCCCTGGGGGAGCCTTTACGCAACCCCACACTCAACAGGACTCTGCGTCTTCACTCTTTCCTAACAACCCTAAACATAACCCTAACCGCAACAAGAAGCTGAACCCGAGTTAGACCCGAAAAAACACGTACGGTGCCACTTTCTGCCATCAAAAAGTGCTCTCAGCGGAAGCCTTTGGGTACACCTGAACTCCCTGGGGGAGCCTTTACGCAACCCCACACTCAACAGGACTCTGCGTCTTCACTCTTTCCTAACAACCCTAAACATAACCCTAACCGCAACAAGAAGCTGAACCCGAGTTAGACCCGAAAAAACACGTACGGTGCCACTTTCTGCCATCAAAAAGTGCTCTCAGCGGAAGCCTTTGGGTACACCTGAACTCCCTGGGGGAGCCTTTACGCAACCCCACACTCAACAGGACTCTGCGTCTTCACTCTTTCCTAACAACCCTAAACATAACCCTAACCGCAACAAGAAGCTGAACCCGAGTTAGACCCGAAAAAACACGTACGGTGCCACTTTCTGCCATCAAAAAGTGCTCTCAGCGGAAGCCTTTGGGTACACCTGAACTCCCTGGGGGAGCCTTTACGCAACCCCACACTCAACAGGACTCTGAGTCTTCACTCTTTCCTAACAACCCTAAACATAACCCTAACCGGAACAAGAAGCTGAACCCGAGTTAGACCCGAAAAAAACACGTACGGTGCCACTTTCTGCCATCAAAAAGTGCTCTCAGCGGAAGCCTTTGGGTACACCTGAACTCCCTGGGGGAGCCTTTACGCAACCCCACACTCAACAGGACTCTGCGTCTTCACTCTTTCCTAACAACCCTAAACATAACCCTAACCGCAACAAGAAGCTGAACCCAAGTTAGACCCGAAAAAACACGTACGGTGCCACTTTCTGCCATCAAAAAGTGCTCTCAGCGGAAGCCTTTGGGTACACCTGAACTCCCTGGGGGAGCCTTTACGCAACCCCACACTCAACAGGACTCTGCGTCTTCACTCTTTCCTAACAACCCTAAACATAACCCTAACCGCAACAAGAAACTGAACCCAAGTTAGACCCGAAAAAACACGTACGGTGCCACTTTCTGCCATCAAAAAGTGCTCTCAGCGGAAGCCTTTGGGTACACCTGAACTCCCTGGGGGAGCCTTTACGCAACCCCACACTCAATAGGACTCT
Organism: Anser anser; assembly: GCF_964211835.1. Classification (NCBI taxonomy): domain Eukaryota; kingdom Metazoa; phylum Chordata; class Aves; order Anseriformes; family Anatidae; genus Anser; species Anser anser. Next base: position 3,434 of record NW_028153456.1, on the reverse strand, counting down.
GCGTCTTCACTCTTTCCTAACAACCCTAAACATAACCCTAACCGCAACAAGAAGCTGAACCCGAGTTAGACCCGAAAAAACACGTACGGTGCCACTTTCTGCCATCCAAAAGTGCTCTCAGCGGAAGCCTTTGGGTACACCTGAACTCCCTGGGGGAGCCTTTACGCAACCCCACACTCAACAGGACTCTGCGTCTTCACTCTTTCCTAACAACCCTAAACATAACCCTAACCGCAACAAGAAGCTCAACCCGAGTTAGACCCAATAAACCACGTACGGTGCCACTTTCTGCCATCAAAAAGTGCTCTCAGCGGAAGCCTTTGGGTACACCTGAACTCCCTGGGGGAGCCTTTACGCAACCCCACACTCAACAGGACTCTGCGTCTTCACTCTTTCCTAACAACCCTAAACATAACCCTAACCGCAACAAGAAGCTGAACCCGAGTTAGACCCGAAAAAACACGTACGGTGCCACTTTCTGCCATCAAAAAGTGCTCTCAGCGGAAGCCTTTGGGTACACCTGAACTCCCTGGGGGAGCCTTTACGCAACCCCACACTCAACAGGACTCTGCGTCTTCACTCTTTCCTAACAACCCTAAACATAACCCTAACCGCAACAAGAAGCTGAACCCGAGTTAGACCCAAAAAAACACGTACGGTGCCACTTTCTGCCATCAAAAAGTGCTCTCAGCGGAAGCCTTTGGGTACACCTGAACTCCCTGGGGGAGCCTTTACGCAACCCCACACTCAACAGGACTCTGCGTCTTCACTCTTTCCTAACAACCCTAAACATAACCCTAACCGCAACAAGAAGCTGAACCCGAGTTAGACCCGAAAAAACACGTACGGTGCCACTTTCTGCCATCAAAAAGTGCTCTCAGCGGAAGCCTTTGGGTACACCTGAACTCCCTGGGGGAGCCTTTACGCAACCCCACACTCAACAGGACTCTGCATCTTCACTCTTTCCTAACAACCCTAAACATAACCCTAACCGCAACAAGAAGCTGAACCCGAGTTAGACCCGAAAAAACACGTACGGTGCCACTTTCTGCCATCAAAAAGTGCTCTCAGCGGAAGCCTTTGGGTACACCTGAACTCCCTGGGGGAGCCTTTACGCAACCCCACACTCAACAGGACTCTGCGTCTTCACTCTTTCCTAACAACCCTAAACATAACCCTAACCGCAACAAGAAGCTGAACCCGAGTTAGACCCGAAAAAACACGTACGGTGCCACTTTCTGCCATCAAAAAGTGCTCTCAGCGGAAGCCTTTGGGTACACCTGAACTCCCTGGGGGAGCCTTTACGCAACCCCACACTCAACAGGACTCTGCGTCTTCACTCTTTCCTAACAACCCTAAACATAACCCTAACCGCAACAAGAAGCTGAACCCGAGTTAGACCCGAAAAAAACACGTACGGTGCCACTTTCTGCCATCAAAAAGTGCTCTCAGCGGAAGCCTTTGGGTACACCTGAACTCCCTGGGGGAGCCTTTACGCAACCCCACACTCAACAGGACTCTGCGTCTTCACTCTTTCCTAACAACCCTAAACATAACCCTAACCGCAACAAGAAGCTGAACCCGAGTTAGACCCGAAAAAACACGTACGGTGCCACTTTCTGCCATCCAAAAGTGCTCTCAGCGGAAGCCTTTGGGTACACCTGAACTCCCTGGGGGAGCCTTTACGCAACCCCACACTCAACAGGACTCTGCGTCTTCACTCTTTCCTAACAACCCTAAACATAACCCTAACCGCAACAAGAAGCTGAACCCGAGTTAGACCCGAAAAAACACGTACGGTGCCACTTTCTGCCATCCAAAAGTGCTCTCAGCGGAAGCCTTTGGGTACACCTGAACTCCCTGGGGGAGCCTTTACGCAACCCCACACTCAACAGGACTCTGCGTCTTCACTCTTTCCTAACAACCCTAAACATAACCCTAACCGCAACAAGAAGCTGAACCCGAGTTAGACCCGAAAAAACACGTACGGTGCCACTTTCTGCCATCAAAAAGTGCTCTCAGCGGAAGCCTTTGGGTACACCTGAACTCCCTGGGGGAGCCTTTACGCAACCCCACACTCAACAGGACTCTGCGTCTTCACTCTTTCCTAACAACCCTAAACATAACCCTAACCGCAACAAGAAGCTGAACCCGAGTTAGACCCGAAAAAACACGTACGGTGCCACTTTCTGCCGTCAAAAAGTGCTCTCAGCGGAAGCCTTTGGGTACACCTGAACTCCCTGGGGGAGCCTTTACGCAACCCCACACTCAACAGGACTCTGCGTCTTCACTCTTTCCTAACAACCCTAAACATAACCCTAACCGCAACAAGAAGCTGAACCCGAGTTAGACCCGAAAAAACACGTACGGTGCCACTTTCTGCCGTCAAAAAGTGCTCTCAGCGGAAGCCTTTGGGTACACCTGAACTCCCTGGGGGAGCCTTTACGCAACCCCACACTCAACAGGACTCTGCGTCTTCACTCTTTCCTAACAACCCTAAACATAACCCTAACCGCAACAAGAAGCTGAACCCGAGTTAGACCCGAAAAAACACGTACGGTGCCACTTTCTGCCATCAAAAAGTGCTCTCAGCGGAAGCCTTTGGGTACACCTGAACTCCCTGGGGGAGCCTTTACGCAACCCCACACTCAACAGGACTCTGCGTCTTCACTCTTTCCTAACAACCCTAAACATAACCCTAACCGCAACAAGAAGCTGAACCCGAGTTAGACCCGAAAAAACACGTACGGTGCCACTTTCTGCCATCAAAAAGTGCTCTCAGCGGAAGCCTTTGGGTACACCTGAACTCCCTGGGGGAGCCTTTACGCAACCCCACACTCAACAGGACTCTGCGTCTTCACTCTTTCCTAACAACCCTAAACATAACCCTAACCGCAACAAGAAGCTGAACCCGAGTTAGACCCGAAAAAACACGTACGGTGCCACTTTCTGCCATCAAAAAGTGCTCTCAGCGGAAGCCTTTGGGTACACCTGAACTCCCTGGGGGAGCCTTTACGCAACCCCACACTCAACAGGACTCTGCGTCTTCACTCTTTCCTAACAACCCTAAACATAACCCTAACCGCAACAAGAAGCTGAACCCGAGTTAGACCCGAAAAAACACGTACGGTGCCACTTTCTGCCATCAAAAAGTGCTCTCAGCGGAAGCCTTTGGGTACACCTGAACTCCCTGGGGGAGCCTTTACGCAACCCCACACTCAACAGGACTCTGCGTCTTCACTCTTTCCTAACAACCCTAAACATAACCCTAACCGCAACAAGAAGCTGAACCCGAGTTAGACCCGAAAAAACACGTACGGTGCCACTTTCTGCCATCAAAAAGTGCTCTCAGCGGAAGCCTTTGGGTACACCTGAACTCCCTGGGGGAGCCTTTACGCAACCCCACACTCAACAGGACTCTGCGTCTTCACTCT
>NW_028153457.1:0-70000 GCF_964211835.1 Anser anser | reverse complement strand
AGGGAGGCTTTAGCTTAATTAAAGCGTCTGACTTGCATTCAGAAGATACAGGTTAATATTCTGTAAGTCTTAATGTGCAGAAACTAAGAGGGTTTAACTCTTATTTAAGGCTTTGAAGGCCTTCGGTTTGGGGTGTTATCCTAAGTTTCTAGACAATGGCATGTATTATTGGGGACAGGGGAAGTAAGAGGATTGATAGTGAGGCAAGGACCGCAGTAGGTGTGCTTGGGGCTTTGCTAGTGTATCATTGTTTTATGTGGTTAGAGGAGTTGGGGGGAAGGGTAATTGTTGAGTGGTATGCGAGGCGTAGGTAGAAGAAGAGGCTGAGCAGTGATAGCATGGCAATTGCCATGGCTGCTGGTGTTATTTCCTGTTTAGTTAGTTCTTGGATGATAAGTCACTTTGGTATAAAGCCTGTTAATGGGGGGAGGCCTGCTAGGGATAAAAGTACTAGTATTAGGGTGGCGTTTAGCACTGGGGTTTTTGTTCATGAGGTTGTGATCATGGATAGGTTAAGGGCTTTGATTTTGTTAAGGGCTAGGAATACGGCTGATGTTATGATTGTGTATAGGTAGAAGGTAAGTAAGGCCAATTTGGGGCTGTAAACTAGGATGATGGCGATTCAGCCTAAGTGGGAGATGGACGAGAAGGCTAGGATTTTGCGTGTTTGTGTTTGGTTCAGTCCTATTCAGCCTCCTAGTGCTGTTGAGGCTAGGGCCATGGCGGTGAGTAGAGCTGGGTCGAGGGATTTGGATGTTAGTAGGAGCAGGGTTAGTGGGGGGAATTTTATGAGGGTCGAGAGTAGCAGGGCTGTTATTAGTGGCGATCCTTGTAGTACTTCTGGGAATCAGAAGTGAAATGGCACTAGGCCCAGTTTAATAGCGATTGCTGCTGTCAGTAGTAGACAGGAGGTTGGGTGGTTTATTTGTGTGATGTCTCATTGGCCGGTGACTCAGGCATTGGTTATGCTAGAGAATAGGACCAGGGCGGAAGCAGCTGCTTGGGTTAGGAAGTATTTCGTTGCGGCTTCTACTGCTCGTGGGTGGTGGGATTTGGCAATTAGGGGAATGATGGCTAGTGCGTTGATCTCCAGTCCTGTCCAGGCCAGAACTCAGTGGTTGCTGGAAATTGTGATTGTGGTGCCCAAGATGAGGCTGAAGGTTATGATTGGGGTCGCGTAAGGGTTCATTAGTAGAGGAGGGGGTTAAACCATCATTTTCGGGGTATGGGCCCGATAGCTTGATTAGCTGACTCTACTAGAAAATAATATAAGGGAAGTATGGAGAATTTTGATTTCTCTTGTGTGGGTTCAATTCCTACTTTTCTAAGGTCAACAGGAAATGAGAGGGCTGTTATACCTCTATGTTCACTTTATCATAGTGACCCTTTGTAGTTCAGGCACATTTCCTTATGTAAGGAGGTAGGCCTGCATAGCAGATAGGTATGCTGATGTGTCAGAGGCACAGAGCTAGTGTGAGGGGTAGGAAGTTTTTTCATAGTAGGTGCATTAGTTGGTCATATCGGAATCGTGGGTATGAAGCTCGGACCCATAAGAAACCAGAAGATAGTAGGAGGACTTTTGTGGCTAGGATGACGGGGAATAGTTCTGTGGGTGGCCCTAGGGCGCTTGGGTTTAGGAATATGATGGCTGTAAGTGTATTTATTAGCATAATGTTCGCATATTCAGCTAGGAAGAATAAGGCGAAGGGTCCTGCGGCGTATTCAACGTTAAACCCTGAGACTAGCTCAGATTCACCCTCTGTGAGGTCAAAAGGAGCTCGGTTTGTCTCTGCTAGGGTGGATACGTATCATATTATTGCTAGGGGTCATGAGGAGAAAATGAAGTATAGAGGCTCCTGTGCGATGGCAAAGGAGCTGAGTGTGTAGCTTCCGCTTAGTATGATTATTGATAGCAGGATTATGGCCAGTGTCACTTCGTATGAAATGGTCTGTGCTACTGCCCGTAGGGCTCCGATTAGTGCGTATTTTGAGTTCGAGGCTCAGCCTGATCATAGGACTGAGTAGACGGCTAGGCTTGACATGGCTATTAGGAAGAGAACTCCGAGGTTTAGATCTGCTAGGGGAAATGGGAGTGGTAGTGGTGCTCAAGTGGTGAGGGCTAGGACAAGGGCTAGTATTGGTATCAGAATGAATAGAAGTGGGGAAGAGGTAGAGGGTCGGATGGGCTCTTTGGTAAATAGTTTCAGTCCGTCCGCAAATGGTTGAAGTAGGCCAAAAGGCCCGACAACGTTAGGGCCTTTGCGGGATTGTATGTAGCTTAGGATTTTCCGTTCTACTAGGGTTAGGAAGGCTACGGCAATCAGGATTGGGATGATGTATAGGAGGGATATAACGAGGCAGCTTAGTGTTGTTATTTGAATCATGGGTGAAGCTAGGGAGAGGATTTGAACCTCTGGGGAAAGGGCTTAAGCCTTCTGCACTTGCCGGGCTCTGCCACTCTAGCTGGTCCTTTTCTAGGATTGAAAGTGGTGGGGGAAGGCCCTCTTCACGGTTTAGTTGGTTTCACTGCTTAGAGGGGGGGGGCGTGCTTGTGGTATTGGCCCCACTTTCCCGGTCCTTTCGTACTGGGGAGAGTGTGTCATAGATAGAAACCGACCTGGATTGCTCCGGTCTGAACTCAGATCACGTAGGACTGTTAATCGTTGAACAAACGAACCCTTAATAGCGGCTGCACCATTAGGATGTCCTGATCCAACATCGAGGTCGTAAACCCCCCTGTCGATATGGGCTCTTGAGGGGGATTGCGCTGTTATCCCTGGGGTAGCTTGGTCCATTAATCAATTATATTGGGTCTGGTCACTGTTAGCACTTTGAGGGGTAGCTCTAGGTAAAGAGGTATGGTCTTGTTTTTGGAGGATTTGTTCTCCTCCAAGGTCGCCCCAACCGAAAAATATCGACCAGGCTCTGCGATGGTAGTGGCCCCAGTGGGGTTGATTGAGGATTCGCGGTGGTCGTTGATTTTTAAGTTCCACAGGGTCTTCTCGTCTTATGTTCACATCCCCGCTTTTGCACGGGGAGATCAATTTCACTGATTATCTGTGAGAGACAGTTAAGACCTCGTTTAGCCATTCATACAAGTCTCGATTTATGGGACAATTGATTGCGCTATCTTTGCACGGTTAGGATACCGCGGCCGTTAAACCTAAGTCACCGGGCAGGCATCACCTTCAATACTTGTTTAATTTGCTGAAGGCTATGTTTTTGGTAAACAGTCGGGCCTTATTAATTTGCCGAGTTCCTTTCACAGATTTTAATCGCTCTTATAGGCGCTCCTGAGTCGGGTTAACAGGGTTAGTTAATACGTGGTCTTGTAGGGGTTTTTGTATCTGTCTAGGTCTGTTAATAATGTTTCTATGTAAGCTTGCGCCGTTAGAGGGGTGTGGCCCTGTACATGAGGGGCCTAGGATGATTCCTAGGATTGTTATGAGGATGGCAGCGGTTTTGGTGATAAGGGGTATGGTTATTGGGGGGGTTTTGGTTGGTGTGATGAAAGAGGTAATGATTATTCCTGCTGTAATGCTGCCTAGGGCGAGTCGGGTTAGGGGGGCGGTGATTAGTGGGTTGTTTTCGTTTATTGATACTATTGGGGGGATTCGGGTTTGTCCAGCTTGGACTAGGATGGTTATGCGGATGCTGTAGGTTGCGGTGAATGCTGTGGCTATAAGGGTTAGGAGTAGGGCTCAAGTATTTAGGTATGATGTGTTTAAGCTTTCGATGATGAGGTCTTTTGAGTAGAATCCGGCTAGGAATGGGGTTCCTATCAGCGCCAGGTTTCCGATGGTTAGGCAGGAAGTAGTGACTGGGAGTATTTTCTGTAGGCCTCCTATCTTTCGGATATCTTGTTCTCCGTTTAGGTTGTGGATGATAGACCCTGAGCATAGGAATAGTATGGCTTTAAAGAAGGCATGGGTTGAGATGTGTAGGAAGGCTAGTTGTGGGAGGTTTAGTCCGATAGTGACTATTATTAGTCCTAGTTGGCTGGATGTTGAGAAAGCAATGATTTTTTTGATGTCATTTTGGGTTAGGGCGCATGTGGCAGCGAATAGGGTTGATAGAGCACCTAGGCATAGGCAGGCAGTTAGGGCTGTCTGGTTGGTGGCTAGCAGGGGGTGCATGCGGATGAGCAGGAAGATTCCGGCTACTACTATGGTACTGGAGTGCAGTAGGGCTGATACTGGGGTGGGGCCTTCTATTGCTGCGGGCAGTCATGGGTGGAGTCCAAATTGGGCGGATTTTCCTGCGGCTGCGAGGATTAATCCTATGAGGGGGAGGATTGGGGTTTGGTGGGGGTGTACGGCTTGTTGGATCTCTCAGGTGTTGAATGTTGAAGCTAGTCATGCTATGCTCAGGATCAGTCCGATGTCTCCGATTCGGTTGTAGATTACGGCTCGTAGGGCGGCGGTGTTGGCATCTGCTCGGCCTTGTCATCAGCCGATGAGAAGGAAGGACATGATTCGTACTCCTTCCCAGCCTACGAATAGGAGGAATATGTTGTTTGCGGTTGTTAGGAGGAGTATGGCGACTAGGAATGTCAGTAGGTAGGTGAAAAATTTTGTTACGTATGGCTCTGAGGCCATGTATCATATGGCGAATTGTAGGATTGATCATGTTACAAATAGGGCGATTGGAAGAAATGTTATTGAGTATTGGTCTATTTTTAGGCTCAGGGGGATTTTAAAGTTTATAATGAATTTTCACTCCCAGTGGCAGGTGACAGATTCTACTCCCGAGTAGATGAATGCGGTTGTAGGGGCTAGGCTAATTAGGAATGCGGTTTTAACAGCACGGGTGGTGGCTTGTGGGGTGTTTTTAAAGTTTTTAAATAGAAATGGCAGGATGATTGGGGTTAGGAGGATTGTCAGCGTGAGTAGTGTGAGGGAGTTGATTAGTAGTGTGGGGTTCACTACTTTTACTTGGATTTGCACCAAGATGGGTGGTTCCTAAGACCAGTGGATTGCTGTTATCCTTTAAAAGTAAGGGGGCTGAGGTTTTAGGCTCAGATGTAAGAGTTAGCAGCTCTTGTTGGTTAAACCCTCCCCTCGGCAGGTAAGAAGGTTTGAACTTCTATTCTTAGAATCACAGTCTAATGTTTGGTTTAAACTATACTTGCATGAGGGGATTCCGGAGATCAGTTCGGGTTTGAGGATTAGGAGGAATATTGGGATAATGTGGAGTGTTATGAGCAGGTGTTCTCGCGTGGTTGAGTTTTGCATAGATGTGATGTGGGAGGGGATTGAGCCTCGTTGGGTCATTAGTAGTATGAATAAGGTGTAGGAGGCGGTTAGTAGGGTTGCGATTCCTGTTAGGATGATCGTGAAGGCAGATCAGTTGAATAAGGTGATTATAATGGTTAGCTCTGCTATGAGGTTTGTTGTTGGGGGTAAGGCTATGTTTGTTAGATTGGCCAGCAATCATCAGGTAGCTATGAGTGGTAGGAGAGGTTGTAGGCCTCGTGTGAGTAGTAGAATTCGGCTGTGCGTACGTTCATAGTTTGTGTTGGCTAGGCAGAATAGTATGGAGGAAGTTAGTCCATGGGAAATTATTAGGATCATTGCCCCTGAGAATGATCAGTGGGTTTGGATTATTCCTGCGGCGATAACTAGGCCTATGTGGCTAACGGATGAATAAGCGATTAGTGATTTTAGGTCTGTCTGTCGTAGGCAGATTGAGCTAGTCATTAGGGCGCCTCATAGGGCCAGGGTTAGGAAGGGGTAGTGCAGGAGGTTGGACAGTGGGCCCATAAATAGAGTGACTCGTATAATTCCGTATCCTCCTAGCTTTAGTAGTAGGGCGGCGAGGAGTATTGAGCCTGCGATGGGTGCTTCTACGTGGGCTTTTGGCAGTCAGAGGTGTAGGCCGTATAGTGGGGCTTTTACTATGAATGCTATGAGCAGTGCTAGACCTGATAGTATTCCTGTCCATGAGGTGGATAGGGTTGGGTGGGTTAGTTGTAGGGTTGGCAGGTGCAGGGTGCCAATTTTCACGTATAGGTGTATGATTGTGATTAGCAGGGGTAGAGAGCTTACTGGCGTGTAGAATAGCAGGTAGATGCCAGCGCTTAGGCGTTCTGGTTGGTTCCCCCATCGGGTGATTAAGATTAGGGTGGGAATGAGGGTTGCTTCAAATGAGATGTAAAATAGTGCTAGTTCTGTGGTGGAAAAGGCTAGTAGGATGAATGGCTGGACTGCGACTAAGGTTGAGATAAAGATTCGTTTGCGTTGTAGGGGTTCTTGTTGCAGGTGGTTTTGGCTTGCTATGATTATGAGTGGGAGTAGTCAGCAGGATAGTACTAGGAGGGGGGATGAGATTTGGTCAATTCCTGTTCAGTTGGATAAAAATTTGTAGGGGTAGTAGGTTGGGATTAATCACTGTAGGCTTAGGGCAGCGATTAGGAGGCTGTATAAGGTGGTGTTAGTCCATAGAAATTTTGGTGGAGACAGCAGGGCTGTTGGAAGAAGTATGATTGTGGGTAGGATGATTTTTAGCATTGCAGGAGGTTTAGGTTGTGTAGATGGTCGGAGCCATGTGTGCGGGTGGAGGCTACTAGGATGGCCAGGCCTGTGCCCGCCTCACACGCTGAGAAGGTTAGCATGAGAATTGGTACCATGGTGAATGAGGAGACTTGGTTTTCGATGGATCATATTGATAGGCCTACGAATATCGATAATATTATGCTTTCAAGGCATAGTAGGGCGGATACTAGGTGGGTTCGGTGGAAGGCTAGTCCTAGTCCGCTGAAAATGAAGGCTGAGTAGAAGCTTAAATGTAGGGGCGACATAAGAAAGTTACAGGGTTGGCTGTAATCTCCTGGGTCGAAACCAGCTATCTTTTTGGTTAGACTAACTTTCTGTTATTCTGCTCATTCTAGGCCCCCTTGAATTCACTCGTAGGCCAGTCCGAGTGTTAGGAGAAGGAGGATCACTACAGTTCAGGTGAGGGTCATTAGGGGGGATTGGAGTTGGACGGCTCATGGCAGGGGGAGTAGGAGGGCGATTTCTAGGTCGAATAGGACGAACAGGATGGCTACTGAGGAAGAATCGGACTGAGAATGGTAATCGAGCAGATCCAAGTGGGTCGAATCCACATTCGTACGGTGAGAGTTTCTCTGAGTCGGGGTTTATTTGGGCGAGTCAGAAGTTTAATGCGGTTAGGGCGGCGCTTAGGATTGATGATAGGGCGAATATGAACATGAGTGCGTTCATTGCTCTCCTCTGGGTTTATACCAGATTCTAGAGATTGGAAGTCAATTGTAATTAATATACTAGAAGAGCAAGATCCTCATCAGTAGATGGTTATGTAGAGGAATAGTCAGATGACGTCTACGAAGTGTCAGTATCAGGCTGCTGCCTCGAATCCGAAGTGGTGGTCTGATGTAAAGTGGAACTTGATCAGTCGGAAGAGGCAGACGGTCAGGAAGGAGGATCCGATGATTACGTGGAGTCCGTGGAATCCAGTGGCAACGAAGAAGGTAGATCCGTAGACGCTATCGGCGATTGAGAATGGGGCTTCGTGGTATTCTATTGCTTGTAGGGCTGTGAAGTAGAATCCCAGGAGGATCGTTAGGGTTAGGGCGTGGATGGCGTGTTTTCGGTTTCCTTCTGTGATGCTGTGATGGGCTCACGTTACGGTAACGCCTGAGGCTAGTAGGATGGCTGTGTTTAGTAGGGGGACTTCTATCGGGTTGAGTGGTTTAATTCCTGTTGGGGGTCATTGGCCTCCTAGTTCTGGGGTTGGGGCCAGGCTCGAGTGGAAGAACGCTCAGAAGAACCCTAAGAAGAAGAATGCTTCGGATGTGATGAAAAGGATTATGCCGTATCGTAGGCCTTTTTGGACTGTGGGAGTGTGATGGCCTTGGAAGGTGCTTTCTCGTACAATGTCTCGTCATCATTGGAGTATTACTAGGAGTATTGAGATGAGGCCTAGGGTTAGTAGTATGGATGAGTTGTAGTGGAATCACATGATTAATCCTGAGGTTGTGAGTAGGGCGGCGGCTGCCCCGAAGATTGGTCAAGGGCTTGGGTCAACTATGTGGTATGAGTGTGCTTGGTGTGCCATTAGATGTTTTCTTGTAAGTATAGGCTTAGAAGGAGCACGAAGACGTAGGCCTGGATTATGGCTACTGCTACTTCTAGGATGGTTAGGAGTAGTAGGATGATTATTGTTAGGATGGATACTGCAGGAAGGGTGGGTATTAATGCAATGGAGGCTGTAGAGATGAGTTGGATGAGTAAGTGTCCTGCTGTAAGGTTGGCTGTAAGGCGGACTCCGAGGGCTAGGGGGCGGATTAGTAGGCTGGTTGTTTCGATCAGGATTAGTGCGGGGATTAGGGGTGTAGGGGTACCTTCGGGTAATAGGTGGGCTAAAGAGGCTGATGGTTGGTTTCGTAGGCCTGTTAGTAGTGTGGCGAGCCATAGTGGGAAGGCTAGGGCTATGTTCATAGATAGTTGGGTGGTTGGGGTGAATGTATATGGAAGGAGGCCTAGAAGGTTGATTGTAAGAAGTATGATTATTAGGGATGTAAATATTATGGCTCATTTGTGGCCATTTTTGTTGAGTGGGACTATTAGTTGTTTTGTGATTAGGTGAAGGAGTCATGTTTGGATAGTAGAAAGGCGGTTGTTGATTCATCGGTTGTTTGGGGACGGGAATAGTAGGGCTGGGAAGAGTAGGGATAGTAGGATTAAGGGGATGCCAAATAGATTGGGGCTGGAAAATTGGTCAAAGAAGCTTAGGTTCATGGTCAGGATCATGGTGTGGGTTTGGTAGTGAGGGAGGTCTTATTTGATGGGGGGTTGGTTGTGGTGAAGGCTAGTAGTTTTGGTTGGATGAGGAGTGCTAGGGTTAATCAGGTTATAATTATGATTGAAAATCATGGTGCGGGGTTAAGCTGTGGCATATCATTAAGGAGGGGGAAGTCCCTCTTTGGCTAGCTTAAAAGGCTAGTGCTGTTGCATAGCTTCTTAATGATTAGGATGATGATAGAAGGGACGATCAGGCCTCGAAATGTGGGAGTGGGGTTGATTCTACTACAATGGGTATGTAGCTGTGATTAGCCCCGCAAATTTCTGAGCATTGTCCGTAAAAAATCCCAGGCCGGGTGGTAATGAATGAAGTTTGGTTTAGTCGGCCTGGGATTGCGTCTGTTTTAACTCCGAGCGTTGGGACTGCTCAGGAGTGGAGTACGTCTCCTGCAGTAATGATCACGCGGATGGGGGATTCTATTGGGATAACTACGCGGTGGTCAACTTCTAGCAGTCGGAAGTGGCCGTTGGGTAAGTCTGGGGTGGGCACTATGTAGGAGTCGAATGATAGGTCTTTGAAGTCTGTGTATTCGTAGCTTCAGTATCATTGGTGGCCGATGGCTTTTAGGGTGAGGTCTGGTTCGTCGATTTTGTCCATTATGTAGAGGATTTGTAGGGATGGGAGGGCGAGGAGTACCAGGACGATAGCAGGTAGGATTGTCCAGATCAGCTCTACTTCTTGGGCGTCTACAGCATTGGACGAGAGTTTTTCTGTTAGTATGTGGGCTAAAAGGTAGAGAACTAGGCTGCAGATAGCTAGGGCAACGATTAGGGCGTGGTCGTGGAATTCAACGAGTTCTTCTATGATGGGTGATGAGGCGTCTTGGAATCCTAGTTGGGAGTGGTTGGCCACATGAGATGTACAGGATTTTTACCTGTGATTTAGTCTTGACAAGGCTATGTAATTGGTTTACTAACGTCTCATAAGAAAGAAGCATGAGCGGTTAATGCAGTTGGCTTGAAACCAGCATGTGAGGGTTCGATTCCTTCCTTTCTTGTACTTGGACGAAGGCCGGTTCCTCGAAAGTATGGTATGGGGGAGGGCAGCCGTGGATTCATTCAACGTTTGTGGTAGTTAGTTCTGGTTGTAGGACTTTTCGTTTGGCCGAAAAGGCTTCTCAGATGATGAATATTAGTATGATTACGGCTACTATTGAGATTAGGGAGCCGATGGAGGAAATGGTGTTTCATAGTGTGTAGGCGTCGGGATAGTCCGAGTATCGTCGGGGTATTCCTGCTAGGCCTAGGAAGTGCTGGGGGAAGAACGTTAGGTTTACTCCTGTAAATATTACCCCGAAGTGGGCTTTTGCTCATGTTTGGTGTAGGGTAAACCCAGTGAGTAGTGGGAATCAGTGAGTAAATCCTGCTAGAATGGCAAAGACGGCGCCTATGGATAGGACGTAGTGGAAGTGGGCAACTACGTAGTACGTGTCGTGCAGGGCGATGTCTAGGGAAGAGTTTGCAAGAACGATTCCTGTTAATCCTCCGATGGTAAATAGGAAGATAAATCCTAGAGCTCATAGTATTGGGGGGGTCTCATTTGATTGTTCCTCCGTGCAGGGTGGCTAGTCAGCTAAATACTTTGATTCCGGTAGGGATGGCAATGATTATAGTGGCTGATGTAAAGTAGGCTCGGGTATCAACGTCTATTCCTACTGTAAACATGTGGTGAGCTCAGACGATGAATCCTAGGAAGCCGATGGATAGTATGGCTCAGACTATTCCCATGTAGCCGAAGGGCTCCTTTTTGCCTGAGTAGTACGTGACTACGTGTGAGATGATTCCGAACCCCGGTAGGATCAGAATATAGACTTCTGGGTGTCCGAAGAATCAGAATAGGTGTTGGTACAGGATTGGGTCTCCTCCTCCAGCGGGGTCGAAGAATGTGGTGTTTAGGTTTCGATCAGTTAGTAATATTGTAATACCGGCGGCGAGTACGGGGAGTGATAGAAGGAGTAGGATGGCGGTAATTAGTACGGATCAGACAAATAGTGTCCACTTCCACTACGTCCTATCCATAGGCGCCGTCTTTGCCATTCTAGCAGGATTTACTCACTGATTCCCACTACTCACTGGGTTTACCCTACACCAAACATGAGCAAAAGCCCACTTCGGGGTAATATTTACAGGAGTAAACCTAACGTTCTTCCCCCAGCACTTCCTAGGCCTAGCAGGAATACCCCGACGATACTCGGACTATCCCGACGCCTACACACTATGAAACACCATTTCCTCCTAGTCCTAGGACTTAGAGAAACTCCAGTACTAAAAATAGTAAACACAAGCAATAATTTCATATACTTCACTCTCACTCACCACTCAACTATCAGCTAACCACACCCCCGTCCACATAGCTTAACACAAAGCATGGCACTGAAGTTGCCAAGATGGCATAAAACATGCCTGCGGACAAAAGACTTAGTCCTAACCTTACGGTTCGTTTTTGCTAAATATATACATGCAAGTATCCGCGCCCCAGTGTAAACGCCCTCGACCACCTACCCCCATACAGGCCTTGAGGAGCGGGTATCAGGCACACCCAAGTAGTAGCCCAAGACGCCTCGCTAAGCCACGCCCCCACGGGTATTCAGCAGTAATTAACATTAAGCAATGAGTGCAAACTTGACTTAGTTATAGCAACAGCCTACCTTCAAGGGTTGGTAAATCTTGTGCCAGCCACCGCGGTCATACAAGAAACCCAAATCAACCGTCCTATTGACACGGCGTAAAGAGTGGTAAAATGCCTATCCTAGCTAACTAAGATCAAAATGCAACTGAGCTGTCATAAGCCCAAGATGCACCTAAACACACCATTAAGATGATCTTAGGAACTAACGACTGATTTAAACCCACGAAAGCCAGGGCCCAAACTGGGATTAGATACCCCACTATGCCTGGCCCTAAATCTTGATACTTACTTTACCGAAGTATCCGCCAGAGAACTACGAGCACAAACGCTTAAAACTCTAAGGACTTGGCGGTGCCCCAAACCCACCTAGAGGAGCCTGTTCTACAATCGATAATCCCCGATTAACCCAACCACCCCTTGCCAACACAGCCTACATACCGCCGTCGCCAGCCCACCTCGAATGAGAGCACAACAGTGGACACAATAGCACCCCGCTAATAAGACAGGTCAAGGTATAGCCTATGGAGTGGAAGAAATGGGCTACATTCCCTATTCATAGGGCACACGGAAAGAAGCGTGAAACCACTTCTGGAAGGCGGATTTAGCAGTAAAGTGGGACAATAGAGCCTACTTTAAGCCGGCCCTGGGGCACGTACATACCGCCCGTCACCCTCCTCAAAAGCCACATCCCACATAACTAATACCATAAATACGCTGAAGATGAGGTAAGTCGTAACAAGGTAAGTGTACCGGAAGGTGTACTTAGAATATCAAGACGTAGCTATAACACCAAAGCACTCAGCTTACACCTGAAAGATATCTACTAGACCGGATCGTCTTGAAGCCCCCCCTCTAGCTCAACCACACAAATAGTACACCAAAACTAAAGAATTTACTAAACTAATTAAACTAAAGCATTTTACAGTCTTAGTATAGGCGATAGAAAAGACACTTAGACGCGATAGAGACCCCAGTACCGTAAGGGAAAGATGAAATAGCAGTGAAACAATCAAAGCGACAGACAGCAAAGATCAACCCTTGTACCTTTTGCATCATGGTTTAGCGAGAACAACCAAGCAAAGTGAACTAAAGTTTGCCCCCCCGAAACCCAAGCGAGCTACTTTCAAGCAGTTAAAGAGAGCGAACCCGTCTCTGTTGCAAAAGAGTGGGATGACTTGTCAGTAGAGGTGAAAAGCCAACCGAGCTGGGTGATAGCTGGTTACCTGTGAAACGAATCTAAGTTCCCCCTTAATCCTCCCTACCGGACATCCTGAACCCTAATGAGATGATTAAGAGCTCTTTAATGGAGGGACAGCTCCATTAAAAAAGGACACAACCTCGACTAGCGGATAATTCTTACTACTGATCCTACCGTGGGCCCTAAAGCAGCCATCAAAAAAGAGTGCGTCAAAGCTCCACCACCTAAAAATACCAAAATAAGATGATTCCCTTATCACAAACAGGTCAACCTATGAATATAGGAGAATTAATGCTAAAATAAGTAACTCAGGGCCACACCCCTCTAACGGCGCAAGCTTACATAGAAACATTATTAACAGACCTAGACAGATACAAAAACCCCTACAAGACCACGTATTAACTAACCCTGTTAACCCGACTCAGGAGCGCCTATAAGAGCGATTAAAATCTGTGAAAGGAACTCGGCAAATTAATAAGGCCCGACTGTTTACCAAAAACATAGCCTTCAGCAAATTAAACAAGTATTGAAGGTGATGCCTGCCCGGTGACTTAGGTTTAACGGCCGCGGTATCCTAACCGTGCAAAGGTAGCGCAATCAATTGTCCCATAAATCGAGACTTGTATGAATGGCTAAACGAGGTCTTAACTGTCTCTCACAGATAATCAGTGAAATTGATCTCCCCGTGCAAAAGCGGGGATGTGAACATAAGACGAGAAGACCCTGTGGAACTTAAAAATCAACGACCACCGCGAATCCTCAATCAACCCCACTGGGGCCACTACCATCGCAGAGCCTGGTCGATATTTTTCGGTTGGGGCGACCTTGGAGGAGAACAAATCCTCCAAAAACAAGACCATACCTCTTTACCTAGAGCTACCCCTCAAAGTGCTAACAGTGACCAGACCCAATATAATTGATTAATGGACCAAGCTACCCCAGGGATAACAGCGCAATCCCCCTCAAGAGCCCATATCGACAGGGGGGTTTACGACCTCGATGTTGGATCAGGACATCCTAATGGTGCAGCCGCTATTAAGGGTTCGTTTGTTCAACGATTAACAGTCCTACGTGATCTGAGTTCAGACCGGAGCAATCCAGGTCGGTTTCTATCTATGACACACTCTCCCCAGTACGAAAGGACCGGGAAAGTGGGGCCAATACCACAAGCACGCCCCCCCCCTCTAAGCAGTGAAACCAACTAAACCGTGAAGAGGGCCTTCCCCCACCACTTTCAATCCTAGAAAAGGACCAGCTAGAGTGGCAGAGCCCGGCAAGTGCAGAAGGCTTAAGCCCTTTCCCCAGAGGTTCAAATCCTCTCCCTAGCTTCACCCATGATTCAAATAACAACACTAAGCTGCCTCGTTATATCCCTCCTATACATCATCCCAATCCTGATTGCCGTAGCCTTCCTAACCCTAGTAGAACGGAAAATCCTAAGCTACATACAATCCCGCAAAGGCCCTAACGTTGTCGGGCCTTTTGGCCTACTTCAACCATTTGCGGACGGACTGAAACTATTTACCAAAGAGCCCATCCGACCCTCTACCTCTTCCCCACTTCTATTCATTCTGATACCAATACTAGCCCTTGTCCTAGCCCTCACCACTTGAGCACCACTACCACTCCCATTTCCCCTAGCAGATCTAAACCTCGGAGTTCTCTTCCTAATAGCCATGTCAAGCCTAGCCGTCTACTCAGTCCTATGATCAGGCTGAGCCTCGAACTCAAAATACGCACTAATCGGAGCCCTACGGGCAGTAGCACAGACCATTTCATACGAAGTGACACTGGCCATAATCCTGCTATCAATAATCATACTAAGCGGAAGCTACACACTCAGCTCCTTTGCCATCGCACAGGAGCCTCTATACTTCATTTTCTCCTCATGACCCCTAGCAATAATATGATACGTATCCACCCTAGCAGAGACAAACCGAGCTCCTTTTGACCTCACAGAGGGTGAATCTGAGCTAGTCTCAGGGTTTAACGTTGAATACGCCGCAGGACCCTTCGCCTTATTCTTCCTAGCTGAATATGCGAACATTATGCTAATAAATACACTTACAGCCATCATATTCCTAAACCCAAGCGCCCTAGGGCCACCCACAGAACTATTCCCCGTCATCCTAGCCACAAAAGTCCTCCTACTATCTTCTGGTTTCTTATGGGTCCGAGCTTCATACCCACGATTCCGATATGACCAACTAATGCACCTACTATGAAAAAACTTCCTACCCCTCACACTAGCTCTGTGCCTCTGACACATCAGCATACCTATCTGCTATGCAGGCCTACCTCCTTACATAAGGAAATGTGCCTGAACTACAAAGGGTCACTATGATAAAGTGAACATAGAGGTATAACAGCCCTCTCATTTCCTGTTGACCTTAGAAAAGTAGGAATTGAACCCACACAAGAGAAATCAAAATTCTCCATACTTCCCTTATATTATTTTCTAGTAGAGTCAGCTAATCAAGCTATCGGGCCCATACCCCGAAAATGATGGTTTAACCCCCTCCTCTACTAATGAACCCTTACGCGACCCCAATCATAACCTTCAGCCTCATCTTGGGCACCACAATCACAATTTCCAGCAACCACTGAGTTCTGGCCTGGACAGGACTGGAGATCAACGCACTAGCCATCATTCCCCTAATTGCCAAATCCCACCACCCACGAGCAGTAGAAGCCGCAACGAAATACTTCCTAACCCAAGCAGCTGCTTCCGCCCTGGTCCTATTCTCTAGCATAACCAATGCCTGAGTCACCGGCCAATGAGACATCACACAAATAAACCACCCAACCTCCTGTCTACTACTGACAGCAGCAATCGCTATTAAACTGGGCCTAGTGCCATTTCACTTCTGATTCCCAGAAGTACTACAAGGATCGCCACTAATAACAGCCCTGCTACTCTCGACCCTCATAAAATTCCCCCCACTAACCCTGCTCCTACTAACATCCAAATCCCTCGACCCAGCTCTACTCACCGCCATGGCCCTAGCCTCAACAGCACTAGGAGGCTGAATAGGACTGAACCAAACACAAACACGCAAAATCCTAGCCTTCTCGTCCATCTCCCACTTAGGCTGAATCGCCATCATCCTAGTTTACAGCCCCAAATTGGCCTTACTTACCTTCTACCTATACTAGGATGGCCTCTAGCAGGATTTACTCACTGATTCCCACTACTCACTGGGTTTACCCTACACCAAACATGAGCAAAAGCCCACTTCGGGGTAATATTTACAGGAGTAAACCTAACGTTCTTCCCCCAGCACTTCCTAGGCCTAGCAGGAATACCCCGACGATACTCGGACTATCCCGACGCCTACACACTATGAAACACCATTTCCTCCATCGGCTCCCTAATCTCAATAGTAGCCGTAATCATACTAATATTCATCATCTGAGAAGCCTTTTCGGCCAAACGAAAAGTCCTACAACCAGAACTAACTACCACAAACGTTGAATGAATCCACGGCTGCCCTCCCCCATACCATACTTTCGAGGAACCGGCCTTCGTCCAAGTACAAGAAAGGAAGGAATCGAACCCTCACATGCTGGTTTCAAGCCAACTGCATTAACCGCTCATGCTTCTTTCTTATGAGACGTTAGTAAACCAATTACATAGCCTTGTCAAGACTAAATCACAGGTAAAAATCCTGTACATCTCATGTGGCCAACCACTCCCAACTAGGATTCCAAGACGCCTCATCACCCATCATAGAAGAACTCGTTGAATTCCACGACCACGCCCTAATCGTTGCCCTAGCTATCTGCAGCCTAGTTCTCTACCTTTTAGCCCACATACTAACAGAAAAACTCTCGTCCAATGCTGTAGACGCCCAAGAAGTAGAGCTGATCTGGACAATCCTACCTGCTATCGTCCTGGTACTCCTCGCCCTCCCATCCCTACAAATCCTCTACATAATGGACAAAATCGACGAACCAGACCTCACCCTAAAAGCCATCGGCCACCAATGATACTGAAGCTACGAATACACAGACTTCAAAGACCTATCATTCGACTCCTACATAGTGCCCACCCCAGACTTACCCAACGGCCACTTCCGACTGCTAGAAGTTGACCACCGCGTAGTTATCCCAATAGAATCCCCCATCCGCGTGATCATTACTGCAGGAGACGTACTCCACTCCTGAGCAGTCCCAACGCTCGGAGTTAAAACAGACGCAATCCCAGGCCGACTAAACCAAACTTCATTCATTACCACCCGGCCTGGGATTTTTTACGGACAATGCTCAGAAATTTGCGGGGCTAATCACAGCTACATACCCATTGTAGTAGAATCAACCCCACTCCCACATTTCGAGGCCTGATCGTCCCTTCTATCATCATCCTAATCATTAAGAAGCTATGCAACAGCACTAGCCTTTTAAGCTAGCCAAAGAGGGACTTCCCCCTCCTTAATGATATGCCACAGCTTAACCCCGCACCATGATTTTCAATCATAATTATAACCTGATTAACCCTAGCACTCCTCATCCAACCAAAACTACTAGCCTTCACCACAACCAACCCCCCATCAAATAAGACCTCCCTCACTACCAAACCCACACCATGATCCTGACCATGAACCTAAGCTTCTTTGACCAATTTTCCAGCCCCAATCTATTTGGCATCCCCTTAATCCTACTATCCCTACTCTTCCCAGCCCTACTATTCCCGTCCCCAAACAACCGATGAATCAACAACCGCCTTTCTACTATCCAAACATGACTCCTTCACCTAATCACAAAACAACTAATAGTCCCACTCAACAAAAATGGCCACAAATGAGCCATAATATTTACATCCCTAATAATCATACTTCTTACAATCAACCTTCTAGGCCTCCTTCCATATACATTCACCCCAACCACCCAACTATCTATGAACATAGCCCTAGCCTTCCCACTATGGCTCGCCACACTACTAACAGGCCTACGAAACCAACCATCAGCCTCTTTAGCCCACCTATTACCCGAAGGTACCCCTACACCCCTAATCCCCGCACTAATCCTGATCGAAACAACCAGCCTACTAATCCGCCCCCTAGCCCTCGGAGTCCGCCTTACAGCCAACCTTACAGCAGGACACTTACTCATCCAACTCATCTCTACAGCCTCCATTGCATTAATACCCACCCTTCCTGCAGTATCCATCCTAACAATAATCATCCTACTACTCCTAACCATCCTAGAAGTAGCAGTAGCCATAATCCAGGCCTACGTCTTCGTGCTCCTTCTAAGCCTATACTTACAAGAAAACATCTAATGGCACACCAAGCACACTCATACCACATAGTTGACCCAAGCCCTTGACCAATCTTCGGGGCAGCCGCCGCCCTACTCACAACCTCAGGATTAATCATGTGATTCCACTACAACTCATCCATACTACTAACCCTAGGCCTCATCTCAATAATCCTAGCAATACTCCAATGATGACGAGACATTGTACGAGAAAGCACCTTCCAAGGCCATCACACTCCCACAGTCCAAAAAGGCCTACGATACGGCATAATCCTTTTCATCACATCCGAAGCATTCTTCTTCTTAGGGTTCTTCTGAGCGTTCTTCCACTCGAGCCTGGCCCCAACCCCAGAACTAGGAGGCCAATGACCCCCAACAGGAATTAAACCACTCAACCCGATAGAAGTCCCCCTACTAAACACAGCCATCCTACTAGCCTCAGGCGTTACCGTAACGTGAGCCCATCACAGCATCACAGAAGGAAACCGAAAACACGCCATCCACGCCCTAACCCTAACGATCCTCCTGGGATTCTACTTCACAGCCCTACAAGCAATAGAATACCACGAAGCCCCATTCTCAATCGCCGATAGCGTCTACGGATCTACCTTCTTCGTTGCCACTGGATTCCACGGACTCCACGTAATCATCGGATCCTCCTTCCTGACCGTCTGCCTCTTCCGACTGATCAAGTTCCACTTTACATCAGACCACCACTTCGGATTCGAGGCAGCAGCCTGATACTGACACTTCGTAGACGTCATCTGACTATTCCTCTACATAACCATCTACTGATGAGGATCTTGCTCTTCTAGTATATTAATTACAATTGACTTCCAATCTCTAGAATCTGGTATAAACCCAGAGGAGAGCAATGAACGCACTCATGTTCATATTCGCCCTATCATCAATCCTAAGCGCCGCCCTAACCGCATTAAACTTCTGACTCGCCCAAATAAACCCCGACTCAGAGAAACTCTCACCGTACGAATGTGGATTCGACCCACTTGGATCTGCTCGATTACCATTCTCAGTCCGATTCTTCCTCAGTAGCCATCCTGTTCGTCCTATTCGACCTAGAAATCGCCCTCCTACTCCCCCTGCCATGAGCCGTCCAACTCCAATCCCCCCTAATGACCCTCACCTGAACTGTAGTGATCCTCCTTCTCCTAACACTCGGACTGGCCTACGAGTGAATTCAAGGGGGCCTAGAATGAGCAGAATAACAGAAAGTTAGTCTAACCAAAAAGATAGCTGGTTTCGACCCAGCAGATTACAGCCAACCCTGTAACTTTCTTATGTCGCCCCTACATTTAAGCTTCTACTCAGCCTTCATTTTCAGCGGACTAGGGCTAGCCTTCCACCGAACCCACCTAGTATCCGCCCTACTATGCCTTGAAAGCATAATATTATCGATATTCGTAGGCCTATCAATATGATCCATCGAAAACCAAGTCTCCTCATTCACCATGGTACCAATTCTCATGCTAACCTTCTCAGCGTGTGAGGCGGGCACAGGCCTGGCCATCCTAGTAGCCTCCACCCGCACACATGGCTCCGACCATCTACACAACCTAAACCTCCTGCAATGCTAAAAATCATCCTACCCACAATCATACTTCTTCCAACAGCCCTGCTGTCTCCACCAAAATTTCTATGGACTAACACCACCTTATACAGCCTCCTAATCGCTGCCCTAAGCCTACAGTGATTAATCCCAACCTACTACCCCTACAAATTTTTATCCAACTGAACAGGAATTGACCAAATCTCATCCCCCCTCCTAGTACTATCCTGCTGACTACTCCCACTCATAATCATAGCAAGCCAAAACCACCTGCAACAAGAACCCCTACAACGCAAACGAATCTTTATCTCAACCTTAGTCGCAGTCCAGCCATTCATCCTACTAGCCTTTTCCACCACAGAACTAGCACTATTTTACATCTCATTTGAAGCAACCCTCATTCCCACCCTAATCTTAATCACCCGATGGGGGAACCAACCAGAACGCCTAAGCGCTGGCATCTACCTGCTATTCTACACGCCAGTAAGCTCTCTACCCCTGCTAATCACAATCATACACCTATACGTGAAAATTGGCACCCTGCACCTGCCAACCCTACAACTAACCCACCCAACCCTATCCACCTCATGGACAGGAATACTATCAGGTCTAGCACTGCTCATAGCATTCATAGTAAAAGCCCCACTATACGGCCTACACCTCTGACTGCCAAAAGCCCACGTAGAAGCACCCATCGCAGGCTCAATACTCCTCGCCGCCCTACTACTAAAGCTAGGAGGATACGGAATTATACGAGTCACTCTATTTATGGGCCCACTGTCCAACCTCCTGCACTACCCCTTCCTAACCCTGGCCCTATGAGGCGCCCTAATGACTAGCTCAATCTGCCTACGACAGACAGACCTAAAATCACTAATCGCTTATTCATCCGTTAGCCACATAGGCCTAGTTATCGCCGCAGGAATAATCCAAACCCACTGATCATTCTCAGGGGCAATGATCCTAATAATTTCCCATGGACTAACTTCCTCCATACTATTCTGCCTAGCCAACACAAACTATGAACGTACGCACAGCCGAATTCTACTACTCACACGAGGCCTACAACCTCTCCTACCACTCATAGCTACCTGATGATTGCTGGCCAATCTAACAAACATAGCCTTACCCCCAACAACAAACCTCATAGCAGAGCTAACCATTATAATCACCTTATTCAACTGATCTGCCTTCACGATCATCCTAACAGGAATCGCAACCCTACTAACCGCCTCCTACACCTTATTCATACTACTAATGACCCAACGAGGCTCAATCCCCTCCCACATCACATCTATGCAAAACTCAACCACGCGAGAACACCTGCTCATAACACTCCACATTATCCCAATATTCCTCCTAATCCTCAAACCCGAACTGATCTCCGGAATCCCCTCATGCAAGTATAGTTTAAACCAAACATTAGACTGTGATTCTAAGAATAGAAGTTCAAACCTTCTTACCTGCCGAGGGGAGGGTTTAACCAACAAGAGCTGCTAACTCTTACATCTGAGCCTAAAACCTCAGCCCCCTTACTTTTAAAGGATAACAGCAATCCACTGGTCTTAGGAACCACCCATCTTGGTGCAAATCCAAGTAAAAGTAGTGAACCCCACACTACTAATCAACTCCCTCACACTACTCACGCTGACAATCCTCCTAACCCCAATCATCCTGCCATTTCTATTTAAAAACTTTAAAAACACCCCACAAGCCACCACCCGCGCTGTTAAAACCGCATTCCTAATTAGCCTAGCCCCTACAACCGCATTCATCTACTCGGGAGTAGAATCTGTCACCTGCCACTGGGAGTGAAAATTCATTATAAACTTTAAAATCCCCCTGAGCCTAAAAATAGACCAATACTCAATAACATTTCTTCCAATCGCCCTATTTGTAACATGATCAATCCTACAATTCGCCATATGATACATGGCCTCAGAGCCATACGTAACAAAATTTTTCACCTACCTACTGACATTCCTAGTCGCCATACTCCTCCTAACAACCGCAAACAACATATTCCTCCTATTCGTAGGCTGGGAAGGAGTACGAATCATGTCCTTCCTTCTCATCGGCTGATGACAAGGCCGAGCAGATGCCAACACCGCCGCCCTACAAGCCGTAATCTACAACCGAATCGGAGACATCGGACTGATCCTGAGCATAGCATGACTAGCTTCAACATTCAACACCTGAGAGATCCAACAAGCCGTACACCCCCACCAAACCCCAATCCTCCCCCTCATAGGATTAATCCTCGCAGCCGCAGGAAAATCCGCCCAATTTGGACTCCACCCATGACTGCCCGCAGCAATAGAAGGCCCCACCCCAGTATCAGCCCTACTGCACTCCAGTACCATAGTAGTAGCCGGAATCTTCCTGCTCATCCGCATGCACCCCCTGCTAGCCACCAACCAGACAGCCCTAACTGCCTGCCTATGCCTAGGTGCTCTATCAACCCTATTCGCTGCCACATGCGCCCTAACCCAAAATGACATCAAAAAAATCATTGCTTTCTCAACATCCAGCCAACTAGGACTAATAATAGTCACTATCGGACTAAACCTCCCACAACTAGCCTTCCTACACATCTCAACCCATGCCTTCTTTAAAGCCATACTATTCCTATGCTCAGGGTCTATCATCCACAACCTAAACGGAGAACAAGATATCCGAAAGATAGGAGGCCTACAGAAAATACTCCCAGTCACTACTTCCTGCCTAACCATCGGAAACCTGGCGCTGATAGGAACCCCATTCCTAGCCGGATTCTACTCAAAAGACCTCATCATCGAAAGCTTAAACACATCATACCTAAATACTTGAGCCCTACTCCTAACCCTTATAGCCACAGCATTCACCGCAACCTACAGCATCCGCATAACCATCCTAGTCCAAGCTGGACAAACCCGAATCCCCCCAATAGTATCAATAAACGAAAACAACCCACTAATCACCGCCCCCCTAACCCGACTCGCCCTAGGCAGCATTACAGCAGGAATAATCATTACCTCTTTCATCACACCAACCAAAACCCCCCCAATAACCATACCCCTTATCACCAAAACCGCTGCCATCCTCATAACAATCCTAGGAATCATCCTAGCCCTAGAACTATCGAACATAACACACACCCTCACTCACCCCAAACCAAACCCCCTCATAAACTTCTCCTCTGCATTAGGGTACTTCAACCCCCTAGTACACCGATTCTTCTCCAAAAACCTACTAGAAAAGGGACAAAACATTGCCCTACACTTGATCGACCTCTCCTGACTCAAAAAAATAGGGCCAGAGGGCCTTGCTGAACTACAAGTAGCCGCAAGCAAAGCCGCAACCTCAATACACACAGGGCTAATTAAGGCCTACCTAGGATCCTTCGCCCTCTCCATCCTGGTAATAATCCTAATAACACACAGACTCACTAATGGCCCCTAACATCCGCAAATCCCATCCCCTACTAAAAATAATCAACAACTCCCTAATCGACCTACCCGCCCCCTCCAACATCTCTGCCTGATGAAACTTCGGCTCCCTTCTAGCCATCTGCTTAGCCACACAAATCCTAACAGGCCTGCTACTAGCCATACACTACACCGCAGACACTTCACTCGCCTTCTCCTCAGTAGCTCACACATGCCGAGACGTCCAGTACGGATGGCTCATCCGCAACCTCCACGCCAACGGTGCTTCGCTCTTCTTTATCTGCATCTACTTACACATCGGACGAGGCCTCTACTACGGCTCCTACCTATACAAAGAAACCTGAAACACAGGAGTAATCCTCCTACTCACCCTAATAGCAACTGCCTTCGTAGGGTATGTCCTACCATGAGGACAAATGTCATTCTGAGGGGCCACCGTAATCACCAACCTATTCTCAGCCATCCCGTACATTGGGCAAACTCTAGTAGAATGAGCCTGAGGAGGATTCTCAGTAGACAATCCAACCTTAACCCGATTCTTCGCCATCCACTTCCTACTGCCCTTCCTAATTGCAGGAATCACCCTAGTCCACCTAACCTTCCTACACGAATCAGGCTCAAATAACCCACTAGGAATCGTATCAGACTGCGACAAAATCCCATTCCACCCATACTTCTCCATTAAAGACAGCTTAGGGCTTACCCTAATAATCACCCCTCTAATAGCACTAGCCCTATTTTCACCGAACCTCCTGGTTCTTGGAATCCTAGTTGGGAGTGGTTGGCCACATGAGATGTACAGGATTTTTACCTGTGATTTAGTCTTGACAAGGCTATGTAATTGGTTTACTAACGTCTCATAAGAAAGAAGCATGAGCGGTTAATGCAGTTGGCTTGAAACCCATCCCCAGTGGTGCAAGTGCACTCTCTGAACTCACTGAAGTGCATCCCCAGTGGTGCCAGTGCACTCTCTGCACTCACTGCACTGCATTCCCAGTGGTGCCAGTGCAATCTCTGGACTCACTGCAGAGCATCCCCAGTGGTGCCAGTGCACTCTCTGGACTCACTGTAGTGCATCCCCAGTGGTGCCAGTGCACTCTCTGGACTCACTGCACTGCATCCCCAGTGGTGTCAGTGCAATCTCTGGACTCACTGCAGTGCATCCCCAGTGGTGCCAGTGCACTCTCTGGACTCACTGCACTGCATCCCCAGTGGTGCCAGTGCACTCACTGGACTGACTGCACTGCATCCCCAGTGGTGCCAGTGCGCTCTCCGGAGTCACAGCACTGCATCCCCAGTGGTGCCAGTGCACTCACTGGACACACTGTACTGCATCACAGGTGGTGCCAGTGCACTCTCTGCACTCACTGCACAGCATCCCCAGTGGTTCCAGTGCATTCACTGGACTCACTGGACTGCATCACCAGTGGTGCCAGTGCACTCTCTGGACTCACAGCACTGCATCCCCAGTGGTGCCAGTGCACTCTCTGGAGTCACTGCACTGCATCCCCAGTGGTGCCAGTGCAGTCTCTGGACTCACTGCACTGCATCCCCACTGGTGCCAGAGCACTCTCTGGACTCACTGCACTGCATCCCCAGTGGTGCCAGTGCACTCTCTGGACTCACTGCACCGCATCCCCAGTGGTGTCAGTACACTCTCTGGACTCACTGAAGTGCATCCCCAGTGGTGCCAGTGCACTCTCTGGACTCACTAAACTGCATCACCAGTGGTGCCAGTGCACTCTCTGGACTCACTGCACTGCATCCCCAGTGGTGCCAGTGCAATCTCTGGACTCACTGTAGTGCATCCCCAGTGGTGCCAGTGCACTCTCTGGACTCACTGCAGTGCATCCCCAGTGGTGCCAGTGCACTCTCTGGACTCACTGCAGTGCATCCCCAGTGGTGCCAGTGCACTCTCTGGACTCACTGCACTGCATCCCCAGTGGTGCCAGTGCACTCTCTGCACTCACTGCACTGCATTCCCAGTGGTGCCAGTGCACTCTCTCGAGTCACTGCACTACATCCCCAGTAGTGCCAGTGCACTCACTGGACTCACTGTACTGCATCATCGGTGGTGCCAGTGCACTCTCTGGACTCACTTCACTGCATCCCCAGTGGTGCCAGTGAAGTCTCTTGACTCACTGCACTGCATCCCCAGTGGTGCCAGTGCACTCTCTGGACTCACTGCACTGCATCCCCACTGCTGCCAGTGCACTCTCTGGACTCACTGCACTGCATCCCCAGTGGTGCCAGTGCACTCTCTGGACTCACTGCACTACATCCCCAGTAGTGCCAGTGCACTCACTGGACTCACTGTACTGCATCATCGGTGGTGCCAGTGCACTCTCTGGACTCACTTCACTGCATCCCTAGTGGTGCCAGTGCACTCTCTGGACTCACTGCACTGCAGGCCCAGTGGTACCAGTGCACTCACTGGACTCACTGTACTGCATCTCCAGTGGTGCCAGTGCACTCTGTGGACTCACTGCACTGCATCCCCAGTGGTGCCAGTGAGCTCTCTGGACTCACTGCAGTGCATCCCCAGTGGTGCCAGTGCACTCTCTGGACTCACTGCAGTGCATCCCCAGTGGTGCCAGTGCACTCTCTGGACTCACTGCACTGCATCCCCAGTGGTGCCAGTGCACTCTCTGCACTCACTGCACTGCATTCCCAGTGGTGCCAGTGCACTCTCTCGAGTCACTGCACTACATCCCCAGTAGTGCCAGTGCACTCACTGGACTCACTGTACTGCATCATCGGTGGTGCCAGTGCACTCTCTGGACTCACTTCACTGCATCCCCAGTGGTGCCAGTGAAGTCTCTTGACTCACTGCACTGCATCCCCAGTGGTGCCAGTGCACTCTCTGGACTCACTGCACTGCATCCCCACTGCTGCCAGTGCACTCTCTGGACTCACTGCACTGCATCCCCAGTGGTGCCAGTGCACTCTCTGGACTCACTGCACTACATCCCCAGTAGTGCCAGTGCACTCACTGGACTCACTGTACTGCATCATCGGTGGTGCCAGTGCACTCTCTGGACTCACTTCACTGCATCCCCAGTGGTGCCAGTGCACTCTCTGGACTCACTGCACTGCAGGCCCAGTGGTACCAGTGCACTCACTGGACTCACTGTACTGCATCTCCAGTGGTGCCAGTGCACTCTCTGGACTCACTGCACTGCATCCCCAGTGGTGCCAGTGAGCTCTCTGGACTCACTGCTCTGCATCCCCAGTGGTGCCAGTGTACTCACAGGATTCACTGCACTGCAACCCCAGTGGTACTAGTGCACTCTCTGGACTCACTGCAGTGCATCCCCAGTGGTGCCAGTGCACTCTCTGGACTCACTGAAGTGCATTCTCAGTGGTGCCAGTGCACTCTCTGGGCTCACTGAAGTGCATCCCCAGTGGTGCCAGTACACTCACTGGACTCACTGCACTGCAACCCCAGTGGTGCCAGTGCACTCTCTGGACTCACTGCACTGCATCCCCAGTGTTGCCAGTGCACTCTCTGGACTCACTGCAGTGCATCCCCAGTGGTGCCAGTGCACTCTCTGGACTCACTGCAGTGCATCCCCAGTGGTGCCAGTGCACTCTCTGCACTCACTTCACTGCATCCCCAGTGGTGCCAGTGCACTCTCTGGACTCACTGCACTGCATCCCCAGTGGTGCCAGTGAAGTCTTTGGACTCACTGCACTGCATCCCCAGTGTTGCCAGTGCACTCTGTGGAGTCACTCAAGTGCATCCCCAGTGGTGCCAGTCCACTCTCTGGACTCACTGCACTGCATGTCCAGTGGTGCCAGTGCACTCTCTGGACTCACTGTACTGCATCCCCAGTGGTGCCAGTGCACTATGTGGACTCACTGTACTGCATCCCGAGTGGTGACAGTGCACTCTCTGGACTAACTGCAGTGCATCCCCAGTGGTGCCAGTGCACTCTCTGGACTCACTGCACTGCATCCCCAGTGGTGCCAGTGCACTCTCTGGTCTCACTGCACTGCATCCCCAGTGGTGCCAGTGCAGTCTCTGGACTCATTGCAGTGCATCCCCAGTGGTGTCAGTGCACTCTCTGGACTCACTGTACTGCACCCCAGTGGTGCCAGTGCACTCACTGGACTGACTGCACTGCATCCCCAGTGGTGCCAGTGCGCTCTCTGGAGTCACAGCACTGCATCCCCAGTGGTGCCAGTGCACTCACTGGACTCACTGCACTGCATCACAGGTGGTGCCAGTGCACTCTCTGGACTCACTGCAGTGCATCCCCGGTGGTGCCAGTGTACTCTCTGCAGTCACTGCACTGCATCCCCAGTGGTGCCAGTGCACTCACTGGACTCACTGGACTGCATCCCCAGTGGTGCCAGTGAACTCTCTGGACTCACTGCACTGCATCCCCAGTGGTGCCAGTGTACTCTCTGGACTCACTGCAGTGCATCCCCAGTGGTGCCAGAGCACTCTCTGGACTCACTGCACTGCATCCCCAGTGGTGCCAGTGCACTCTCTGGACTCACTGCACTGCATCCCCAGTGGTGTCAGTGCACTCTCTGGACTCACTGAAGTGCATCCCCAGTGGTGCCAGTGCACTCTCTGGACTCAATGCACTGCATCCCCAGTGGTGCCAGTGCACTCTCTGGACTCAGTGCACTGCATCCCCAGTGGTGCCAGTGCAATCTCTGGACTCACTGTAGTGCATCCCCAGTGGTGCCAGTGCACTCTCTGGACTCACTGCACTGCATCCCCAGTGGTGCCAGTGCACTCTCTGGTCTCACTGCACTGAAGCCCCAGTGGTGCCAGTGCACTCTCTGGACTCACTGCACTGCATCCCCAGTGGTGCCAGTGCACTGTCTGGACTCACTGCACTGCATCCCCAGTGGTGTCAGTGCACTCTCTGGACTCACTGTACTGCACCCCCAGTGGTGCCAGTGCACTCACTGGACTCACTGCACTGCATCCCCAGTGGTGCCAGTGCGCTCTCTGGAGTCACAGCACTGCATCCCCAGTGGTGCCAGTGCACTCTCTGGACTCACTGCAGTGAATCCCCGGTGGTGCCAGTGTACTCTCTGCAGTCACTGCGCTGCATCCCCAGTGGTGCCAGTGCACTCACTGGACTCACTGGACTGCATCCCCAGTGGTGCCAGTGCACTCTCTGGACTCACTGCACTGCATCCCCAGTGGTGCCAGTGCACTCTCTGGACTCACTGCACTGCATCCCCAGTGGTGCCAGAGCACTCTCTGGACTCACTGCACTGCATCCCCAGTGGTGCCAGTGCACTCTCTGGACTCACTGCACTGCATCCCCAGTCGTGTCAGTGCACTCTCTGGACTCACTGCAGTGCATCCCCAGTTGTGCCAGTGCACTCTCTGGACTCAATGCACTGCATCCCCAGTGGTGCCAGTGCACTCTCTGGACTCAGTGCACTGCATCCCCAGTGGTGCCAGTGCAATCTCTGGACTCACTGTAGTGCATCCCCAGTGGTGCCAGTGCACTCTCTGGACTCACTGCAGTGCATCCCCAGTGGTGCCAGTGCACTCTCTGGACTCACTGTACTGCATCACCAGTGGTGCCAGTGCACTCTCTGGACTCACTGCAGTGCATCCCCAGTGGTGCCAGTGCACTCTCTGGACTCACTGCACTGCAGCCCCGGTGGTGCCAGTGCAATCTCTGGACTCACTGCACTGCATCCCCAGTGGTGCCAGTGCACTCTCTGGACTCACTGCACTGCATCCCCAGTTTTGCCAGTGAAGTCTTTGGACTCACTGCACTGCATCCCCAGTGGTGCCAGTGCACTCTCTGGAGTCACTGAAGTGCATCCCCAGTTGTGCCAGTGCACTCTCTGGACTCACTGCACTGCATGCCCAGTGGTGCCAGTGCACTCTCTGGACTCACTGCACTGCATCCGCTCATGATCGGAGGATTCGGCAACTGAGTAGTCCCCCTCATAATCGGTGCCCCCGACATAGCATTCCCGCGAATAAACAACATAAGCTTTTGACTCCTCCCCCCATCATTCCTCCTCCTACTAGCCTCATCCACTGTAGAAGCTGGCGCCGGCACAGGCTGAACTGTCTACCCTCCCCTAGCAGGTAACCTTGCCCACGCCGGAGCTTCAGTAGACCTGGCTATCTTCTCACTCCACTTAGCCGGTATCTCCTCCATCCTTGGGGCCGTCAACTTTATCACCACAGCCATCAACATAAAACCCCCCGCACTCTCACAATACCAAACCCCACTATTTGTCTGATCCGTACTAATTACCGCCATCCTACTCCTTCTATCACTCCCCGTACTCGCCGCCGGTATTACAATATTACTAACTGATCGAAACCTAAACACCACATTCTTCGACCCCGCTGGAGGAGGAGACCCAATCCTGTACCAACACCTATTCTGATTCTTCGGACACCCAGAAGTCTATATTCTGATCCTACCGGGGTTCGGAATCATCTCACACGTAGTCACGTACTACTCAGGCAAAAAGGAGCCCTTCGGCTACATGGGAATAGTCTGAGCCATACTATCCATCGGCTTCCTAGGATTCATCGTCTGAGCTCACCACATGTTTACAGTAGGAATAGACGTTGATACCCGAGCCTACTTTACATCAGCCACTATAATCATTGCCATCCCTACCGGAATCAAAGTATTTAGCTGACTAGCCACCCTGCACGGAGGAACAATCAAATGAGACCCCCCCAATACTATGAGCTCTAGGATTTATCTTCCTATTTACCATCGGAGGATTAACAGGAATCGTTCTTGCAAACTCTTCCCTAGACATCGCCCTGCACGACACGTACTACGTAGTTGCCCACTTCCACTACGTCCTATCCATAGGCGCCGTCTTTGCCATTCTAGCAGGATTTACTCACTGATTCCCACTACTCACTGGGTTTACCCTACACCAAACATGAGCAAAAGCCCACTTCGGGGTAATATTTACAGGAGTAAACCTAACGTTCTTCCCCCAGCACTTCCTAGGCCTAGCAGGAATACCCCGACGATACTCGGACTATCCCGACGCCTACACACTATGAAACACCATTTCCTCCATCGGCTCCCTAATCTCAATAGTAGCCGTAATCATACTAATATTCATCATCTGAGAAGCCTTTCCGGCCAAACGAAAAGTCCTACAACCAGAACTAACTACCACAAACGTTGAATGAATCCACGGCTGCCCTCCCCCATACCATACTTTCGAGGAACCGGCCTTCGTCCAAGTACAAGAAAGGAAGGAATCGAACCCTCACATGCTGGTTTCAAGCCAACTGCATTAACCGCTCATGCTTCTTTCTTATGAGACGTTAGTAAACCAATTACATAGCCTTGTCAAGACTAAATCACAGGTAAAAATCCTGTACATCTCATGTGGCCAACCACTCCCAACTAGGATTCCAAGACGCCTCATCACCCATCATAGAAGAACTCGTTGAATTCCACGACCACGCCCTAATCGTTGCCCTAGCTATCTGCAGCCTAGTTCTCTACCTTTTAGCCCACATACTAACAGAAAAACTCTCGTCCAATGCTGTAGACGCCCAAGAAGTAGAGCTGATCTGGACAATCCTACCTGCTATCGTCCTGGTACTCCTCGCCCTCCCATCCCTACAAATCCTCTACATAATGGACAAAATCGACGAACCAGACCTCACCCTAAAAGCCATCGGCCACCAATGATACTGAAGCTACGAATACACAGACTTCAAAGACCTATCATTCGACTCCTACATAGTGCCCACCCCAGACTTACCCAACGGCCACTTCCGACTGCTAGAAGTTGACCACCGCGTAGTTATCCCAATAGAATCCCCCATCCGCGTGATCATTACTGCAGGAGACGTACTCCACTCCTGAGCAGTCCCAACGCTCGGAGTTAAAACAGACGCAATCCCAGGCCGACTAAACCAAACTTCATTCATTACCACCCGGCCTGGGATTTTTTACGGACAATGCTCAGAAATTTGCGGGGCTAATCACAGCTACATACCCATTGTAGTAGAATCAACCCCACTCCCACATTTCGAGGCCTGATCGTCCCTTCTATCATCATCCTAATCATTAAGAAGCTATGCAACAGCACTAGCCTTTTAAGCTAGCCAAAGAGGGACTTCCCCCTCCTTAATGATATGCCACAGCTTAACCCCGCACCATGATTTTCAATCATAATTATAACCTGATTAACCCTAGCACTCCTCATCCAACCAAAACTACTAGCCTTCACCACAACCAACCCCCCATCAAATAAGACCTCCCTCACTACCAAACCCACACCATGATCCTGACCATGAACCTAAGCTTCTTTGACCAATTTTCCAGCCCCAATCTATTTGGCATCCCCTTAATCCTACTATCCCTACTCTTCCCAGCCCTACTATTCCCGTCCCCAAACAACCGATGAATCAACAACCGCCTTTCTACTATCCAAACATGACTCCTTCACCTAATCACAAAACAACTAATAGTCCCACTCAACAAAAATGGCCACAAATGAGCCATAATATTTACATCCCTAATAATCATACTTCTTACAATCAACCTTCTAGGCCTCCTTCCATATACATTCACCCCAACCACCCAACTATCTATGAACATAGCCCTAGCCTTCCCACTATGGCTCGCCACACTACTAACAGGCCTACGAAACCAACCATCAGCCTCTTTAGCCCACCTATTACCCGAAGGTACCCCTACACCCCTAATCCCCGCACTAATCCTGATCGAAACAACCAGCCTACTAATCCGCCCCCTAGCCCTCGGAGTCCGCCTTACAGCCAACCTTACAGCAGGACACTTACTCATCCAACTCATCTCTACAGCCTCCATTGCATTAATACCCACCCTTCCTGCAGTATCCATCCTAACAATAATCATCCTACTACTCCTAACCATCCTAGAAGTAGCAGTAGCCATAATCCAGGCCTACGTCTTCGTGCTCCTTCTAAGCCTATACTTACAAGAAAACATCTAATGGCACACCAAGCACACTCATACCACATAGTTGACCCAAGCCCTTGACCAATCTTCGGGGCAGCCGCCGCCCTACTCACAACCTCAGGATTAATCATGTGATTCCACTACAACTCATCCATACTACTAACCCTAGGCCTCATCTCAATACTCCTAGTAATACTCCAATGATGACGAGACATTGTACGAGAAAGCACCTTCCAAGGCCATCACACTCCCACAGTCCAAAAAGGCCTACGATACGGCATAATCCTTTTCATCACATCCGAAGCATTCTTCTTCTTAGGGTTCTTCTGAGCGTTCTTCCACTCGAGCCTGGCCCCAACCCCAGAACTAGGAGGCCAATGACCCCCAACAGGAATTAAACCACTCAACCCGATAGAAGTCCCCCTACTAAACACAGCCATCCTACTAGCCTCAGGCGTTACCGTAACGTGAGCCCATCACAGCATCACAGAAGGAAACCGAAAACACGCCATCCACGCCCTAACCCTAACGATCCTCCTGGGATTCTACTTCACAGCCCTACAAGCAATAGAATACCACGAAGCCCCATTCTCAATCGCCGATAGCGTCTACGGATCTACCTTCTTCGTTGCCACTGGATTCCACGGACTCCACGTAATCATCGGATCCTCCTTCCTGACCGTCTGCCTCTTCCGACTGATCAAGTTCCACTTTACATCAGACCACCACTTCGGATTCGAGGCAGCAGCCTGATACTGACACTTCGTAGACGTCATCTGACTATTCCTCTACATAACCATCTACTGATGAGGATCTTGCTCTTCTAGTATATTAATTACAATTGACTTCCAATCTCTAGAATCTGGTATAAACCCAGAGGAGAGCAATGAACGCACTCATGTTCATATTCGCCCTATCATCAATCCTAAGCGCCGCCCTAACCGCATTAAACTTCTGACTCGCCCAAATAAACCCCGACTCAGAGAAACTCTCACCGTACGAATGTGGATTCGACCCACTTGGATCTGCTCGATTACCATTCTCAGTCCGATTCTTCCTCAGTAGCCATCCTGTTCGTCCTATTCGACCTAGAAATCGCCCTCCTACTCCCCCTGCCATGAGCCGTCCAACTCCAATCCCCCCTAATGACCCTCACCTGAACTGTAGCGATCCTCCTTCTCCTAACACTCGGACTGGCCTACGAGTGAATTCAAGGGGGCCTAGAATGAGCAGAATAACAGAAAGTTAGTCTAACCAAAAAGATAGCTGGTTTCGACCCAGCAGATTACAGCCAACCCTGTAACTTTCTTATGTCGCCCCTACATTTAAGCTTCTACTCAGCCTTCATTTTCAGCGGACTAGGGCTAGCCTTCCACCGAACCCACCTAGTATCCGCCCTACTATGCCTTGAAAGCATAATATTATCGATATTCGTAGGCCTATCAATATGATCCATCGAAAACCAAGTCTCCTCATTCACCATGGTACCAATTCTCATGCTAACCTTCTCAGCGTGTGAGGCGGGCACAGGCCTGGCCATCCTAGTAGCCTCCACCCGCACACATGGCTCCGACCATCTACACAACCTAAACCTCCTGCAATGCTAAAAATCATCCTACCCACAATCATACTTCTTCCAACAGCCCTGCTGTCTCCACCAAAATTTCTATGGACTAACACCACCTTATACAGCCTCCTAATCGCTGCCCTAAGCCTACAGTGATTAATCCCAACCTACTACCCCTACAAATTTTTATCCAACTGAACAGGAATTGACCAAATCTCATCCCCCCTCCTAGTACTATCCTGCTGACTACTCCCACTCATAATCATAGCAAGCCAAAACCACCTGCAACAAGAACCCCTACAACGCAAACGAATCTTTATCTCAACCTTAGTCGCAGTCCAGCCATTCATCCTACTAGCCTTTTCCACCACAGAACTAGCACTATTTTACATCTCATTTGAAGCAACCCTCATTCCCACCCTAATCTTAATCACCCGATGGGGGAACCAACCAGAACGCCTAAGCGCTGGCATCTACCTGCTATTCTACACGCCAGTAAGCTCTCTACCCCTGCTAATCACAATCATACACCTATACGTGAAAATTGGCACCCTGCACCTGCCAACCCTACAACTAACCCACCCAACCCTATCCACCTCATGGACAGGAATACTATCAGGTCTAGCACTGCTCATAGCATTCATAGTAAAAGCCCCACTATACGGCCTACACCTCTGACTGCCAAAAGCCCACGTAGAAGCACCCATCGCAGGCTCAATACTCCTCGCCGCCCTACTACTAAAGCTAGGAGGATACGGAATTATACGAGTCACTCTATTTATGGGCCCACTGTCCAACCTCCTGCACTACCCCTTCCTAACCCTGGCCCTATGAGGCGCCCTAATGACTAGCTCAATCTGCCTACGACAGACAGACCTAAAATCACTAATCGCTTATTCATCCGTTAGCCACATAGGCCTAGTTATCGCCGCAGGAATAATCCAAACCCACTGATCATTCTCAGGGGCAATGATCCTAATAATTTCCCATGGACTAACTTCCTCCATACTATTCTGCCTAGCCAACACAAACTATGAACGTACGCACAGCCGAATTCTACTACTCACACGAGGCCTACAACCTCTCCTACCACTCATAGCTACCTGATGATTGCTGGCCAATCTAACAAACATAGCCTTACCCCCAACAACAAACCTCATAGCAGAGCTAACCATTATAATCACCTTATTCAACTGATCTGCCTTCACGATCATCCTAACAGGAATCGCAACCCTACTAACCGCCTCCTACACCTTATTCATACTACTAATGACCCAACGAGGCTCAATCCCCTCCCACATCACATCTATGCAAAACTCAACCACGCGAGAACACCTGCTCATAACACTCCACATTATCCCAATATTCCTCCTAATCCTCAAACCCGAACTGATCTCCGGAATCCCCTCATGCAAGTATAGTTTAAACCAAACATTAGACTGTGATTCTAAGAATAGAAGTTCAAACCTTCTTACCTGCCGAGGGGAGGGTTTAACCAACAAGAGCTGCTAACTCTTACATCTGAGCCTAAAACCTCAGCCCCCTTACTTTTAAAGGATAACAGCAATCCACTGGTCTTAGGAACCACCCATCTGGGTGCAAATCCAAGTAAAAGTAGTGAACCCCACACTACTAATCAACTCCCTCACACTACTCACGCTGACAATCCTCCTAACCCCAATCATCCTGCCATTTCTATTTAAAAACTTTAAAAACACCCCACAAGCCACCACCCGCGCTGTTAAAACCGCATTCCTAATTAGCCTAGCCCCTACAACCGCATTCATCTACTCGGGAGTAGAATCTGTCACCTGCCACTGGGAGTGAAAATTCATTATAAACTTTAAAATCCCCCTGAGCCTAAAAATAGACCAATACTCAATAACATTTCTTCCAATCGCCCTATTTGTAACATGATCAATCCTACAATTCGCCATATGATACATGGCCTCAGAGCCATACGTAACAAAATTTTTCACCTACCTACTGACATTCCTAGTCGCCATACTCCTCCTAACAACCGCAAACAACATATTCCTCCTATTCGTAGGCTGGGAAGGAGTACGAATCATGTCCTTCCTTCTCATCGGCTGATGACAAGGCCGAGCAGATGCCAACACCGCCGCCCTACAAGCCGTAATCTACAACCGAATCGGAGACATCGGACTGATCCTGAGCATAGCATGACTAGCTTCAACATTCAACACCTGAGAGATCCAACAAGCCGTACACCCCCACCAAACCCCAATCCTCCCCCTCATAGGATTAATCCTCGCAGCCGCAGGAAAATCCGCCCAATTTGGACTCCACCCATGACTGCCCGCAGCAATAGAAGGCCCCACCCCAGTATCAGCCCTACTGCACTCCAGTACCATAGTAGTAGCCGGAATCTTCCTGCTCATCCGCATGCACCCCCTGCTAGCCACCAACCAGACAGCCCTAACTGCCTGCCTATGCCTAGGTGCTCTATCAACCCTATTCGCTGCCACATGCGCCCTAACCCAAAATGACATCAAAAAAATCATTGCTTTCTCAACATCCAGCCAACTAGGACTAATAATAGTCACTATCGGACTAAACCTCCCACAACTAGCCTTCCTACACATCTCAACCCATGCCTTCTTTAAAGCCATACTATTCCTATGCTCAGGGTCTATCATCCACAACCTAAACGGAGAACAAGATATCCGAAAGATAGGAGGCCTACAGAAAATACTCCCAGTCACTACTTCCTGCCTAACCATCGGAAACCTGGCGCTGATAGGAACCCCATTCCTAGCCGGATTCTACTCAAAAGACCTCATCATCGAAAGCTTAAACACATCATACCTAAATACTTGAGCCCTACTCCTAACCCTTATAGCCACAGCATTCACCGCAACCTACAGCATCCGCATAACCATCCTAGTCCAAGCTGGACAAACCCGAATCCCCCCAATAGTATCAATAAACGAAAACAACCCACTAATCACCGCCCCCCTAACCCGACTCGCCCTAGGCAGCATTACAGCAGGAATAATCATTACCTCTTTCATCACACCAACCAAAACCCCCCCAATAACCATACCCCTTATCACCAAAACTGCTGCCATCCTCATAACAATCCTAGGAATCATCCTAGCCCTAGAACTATCGAACATAACACACACCCTCACTCACCCCAAACCAAACCCCCTCATAAACTTCTCCTCTGCATTAGGGTACTTCAACCCCCTAGTACACCGATTCTTCTCCAAAAACCTACTAGAAAAGGGACAAAACATTGCCCTACACTTGATCGACCTCTCCTGACTCAAAAAAATAGGGCCAGAGGGCCTTGCTGAACTACAAGTAGCCGCAAGCAAAGCCGCAACCTCAATACACACAGGGCTAATTAAGGCCTACCTAGGATCCTTCGCCCTCTCCATCCTGGTAATAATCCTAATAACACACAGACTCACTAATGGCCCCTAACATCCGCAAATCCCATCCCCTACTAAAAATAATCAACAACTCCCTAATCGACCTACCCGCCCCCTCCAACATCTCTGCCTGATGAAACTTCGGCTCCCTTCTAGCCATCTGCTTAGCCACACAAATCCTAACAGGCCTGCTACTAGCCATACACTACACCGCAGACACTTCACTCGCCTTCTCCTCAGTAGCTCACACATGCCGAGACGTCCAGTACGGATGGCTCATCCGCAACCTCCACGCCAACGGTGCTTCGCTCTTCTTTATCTGCATCTACTTACACATCGGACGAGGCCTCTACTACGGCTCCTACCTATACAAAGAAACCTGAAACACAGGAGTAATCCTCCTACTCACCCTAATAGCAACTGCCTTCGTAGGGTATGTCCTACCATGAGGACAAATGTCATTCTGAGGGGCCACCGTAATCACCAACCTATTCTCAGCCATCCCGTACATTGGGCAAACTCTAGTAGAATGAGCCTGAGGAGGATTCTCAGTAGACAATCCAACCTTAACCCGATTCTTCGCCATCCACTTCCTACTGCCCTTCCTAATTGCAGGAATCACCCTAGTCCACCTAACCTTCCTACACGAATCAGGCTCAAATAACCCACTAGGAATCGTATCAGACTGCGACAAAATCCCATTCCACCCATACTTCTCCATTAAAGACAGCTTAGGGCTTACCCTAATAATCACCCCTCTAATAGCACTAGCCCTATTTTCACCGAACCTCCTGGTTCTTGGAATCCTAGTTGGGAGTGGTTGGCCACATGAGATGTACAGGATTTTTACCTGTGATTTAGTCTTGACAAGGCTATGTAATTGGTTTACTAACGTCTCATAAGAAAGAAGCATGAGCGGTTAATGCAGTTGGCTTGAAACCCATCCCCAGTGGTGCAAGTGCACTCTCTGAACTCACTGAAGTGCATCCCCAGTGGTGCCAGTGCACTCTCTGCACTCACTGCACTGCACCCCCAGTGGTGCCAGTGCAATCTCTGGACTCACTGCAGAGCATCCCCAGTGGTGCCAGTGCACTCTGTGGACTCACTGTAGTGCATCCCCAGTGGTGCCAGTGCACTCTCTGGACTCACTGCACTGCATCCCCAGTGGTGTCAGTGCAATCTCTGGACTCACTGCAGTGCATCCCCAGTGGTGCCAGTGCACTCTCTGGACTCACTGCACTGCATCCCCAGTGGTGCCAGTGCACTCACTGGACTGACTGCACTGCATCCCCAGTGGTGCCAGTGCGCTCTCCGGAGTCACAGCACTGCATCCCCAGTGGTGCCAGTGCACTCACTGGACACACTGTACTGCATCACAGGTGGTGCCAGTGCACTCTCTGCACTCACTGCACAGCATCCCCAGTGGTGCCAGTGCATTCACTGGACTCACTGGACTGCATCACCAGTGGTGCCAGTGCACTCTCTGGACTCACTGCACTGCATCCCCAGTGGTGCCAGTGCACTCTCTGGACTCACTGCACTGCATCCCCAGTGGTGCCAGTGCAGTCTCTGGACTCACTGCAGTGCATCCCCAGTGGTGCCAGAGCACTCTCTGGACTCACTGCACTGCATCCCCAGTGGTGCCAGTGCACTCTCTGGACTCACTGCACCGCATCCCCAGTGGTGTCAGTACACTCTCTGGACTCACTGAAGTGCATCCCCAGTGGTGCCAGTGCACTCTCTGGACTCACTAAACTGCATCACCAGTGGTGCCAGTGCACTCTCTGGACTCACTGCACTGCATCCCCAGTGGTGCCAGTGCACTCTCTGGACTCACTGTAGTGCATCCCCAGTGGTGCCAGTGCACTCTCTGGACTCACTGCAGTGCATCCCCAGTGGTGCCAGTGCACTCTCTGGACTCACTGCAGTGCATCCCCAGTGGTGCCAGTGCACTCTCTGGACTCACTGCACTGCATCCATGGTGTTGCCAGTGCACTCTCTGGACTCAGTGCACTGCATCCCCAGTGGTGCCAGTGCAATCTCTGGACTTACTGTAGTGCATCCCCAGTGGTGCCAGTGCACTCTCTGGACTCACTGCAGTGCATCCCCAGTGGTGCCAGTGCACTCTCTGGACTCACTGCAGTGCATCCCCAGTGGTGCCAGTGCACTCTCTGGACTCACTGCACTGCAGCCCCGGTGGTGCCAGTGCAATCTCTGGACTCACTGCACTGCATCCCCAGTGGTGCCAGTGCACTCTCTGGACTCACTGCACTGCATCTCCAGTTTTGCCAGTGAAGTCTTTGGACTCACTGCACTGCATCCCCAGTGGTGCCAGTGCACTCTCTGGAGTCACTGAAGTGCATCCCCAGTGGTGCCAGTGCACTCTCTGGACTCACTGCACTGCATGCCCAGTGGTGCCACTGCACTCTCTGGACTCACTGTACTGCATCCCCACTGGTACCAGTGCACTCTGTGGACTCACTGTACTGCATCCCCAGCGGTGACAGTGCACTCTCTGGACTCACTGCAGTGCATCCCCAGTTGTGCCAGTGCACTCTCTGGACTCACTGCAGTGCATCCCCAGTGGTGCCAGTGCACTCTCTGGACTCACTGCACTGCATCCCCAGTGGTGCCAGTGCACTCTCTGGACTCACTGCAGTGCATCCACAGTGGTGCCAGTGCACTCACTGGACTCACTGCAGTGCATTCTCTCTGGTGCCAGTGCACTCTCTGGACTCACTGAAGTGCATCCCCAGTGGTGCCAGTGCACTCTCTGGACTCACTGCACTGCATCCCCAGTGGTGCCAGTGCATTCTCTGGACTCACAGCACTGCATCACCAGTGGTGCCACTGCACTCTCTGGACTCACTGAGGTGCATCCCCAGTGCTGCCAGTGCAATCTCTGGACTCACTGCAGTGCATCCCCAGTGGTGCCAGTGCACACTCTGGACTCACTGCACTGCATCCCCAGTGGTGCCAGTGCACTCTCTGGACTCACTGCACTGCATCCCCAGTGGAGCCCGTGCACTCTCTGGACTCACTGAAGTGCATCCACAGTGGTGCCAGTGCACTCTGTGGACTCACTGCAGTGCATCCCCAGTGGTGCCAGTGCACTCTCTGGACTCAATGCACTGCATCCCCAGTGGTGCCAGTGCACTCTCTGGACTCACTGAAGTGCATTCTCAGTGGTGCCAGTGCACTCTCTGGACTCACTGCACTGCATCCCCAGTGGTGCCAGTACACTCACAGGACTGACTGCACTGCATCCCCAGTGGAGCCAGTGCGCTCTCTGGACTCACTGCACTGCATCCCCATTGGTGCCAGTGCATTCTCTGGACTCACCGCACTGCACCCTGAGTGGTGCCAGTGCACTCTCTGGACTCACTGCAGTGCATCCCCAGTGGTGCCAGTGCACTCTCTGGACTCACTGTACTGCATCCCCAGTGTTGCCAGTGCACTCTCAGGAGTAACTGCAGTGCATCCCCATTGGTGCCAAAGCACTCTCTGGACTCCCGGCACCGCATCCCCAGTGGTGCCAGTGCACTCTCTGGGCTCACTGCAGTGCATCCCCAGTGGTGCCAGTGCACTCTCTTGACTCACTGCACTGCATCCCCAGTGGTGCCAGTGTACTCTCTGGACTCACT
Organism: Anser anser; assembly: GCF_964211835.1. NCBI lineage: Eukaryota > Metazoa > Chordata > Aves > Anseriformes > Anatidae > Anser > Anser anser. Next base: position 29,555 of record NW_028153457.1, on the reverse strand, counting down.
GCACTGCATCCCCAGTGGTGCCAGTGCACTCTCTGGTCTCACTGCACTGAAGCCCCAGTGGTGCCAGTGCACTCTCTGGACTCACTATACTGCATCCCCAGTGGTGCCAGTGCACTGTCTGGACTCACTGCACTGCATCCCCAGTGGTGTCAGTGCACTCTCTGGACTCACTGTACTGCACCCCCAGTGGTGCCAGTGCACTCACTGGACTCACTGCACTGCATCCCCAGTGGTGCCAGTGCGCTCTCTGGAGTCACAGCACTGCATCCCCAGTGGTGCCAGTGCACTCTCTGGACTCACTGCAGTGAATCCCCGGTGGTGCCAGTGTACTCTCTGCAGTCACTGCGCTGCATCCCCAGTGGTGCCAGTGCACTCACTGGACTCACTGGACTGCATCCCCAGTGGTGCCAGTGCACTCTCTGGACTCACTGCACTGCATCCCCAGTGGTGCCAGTGCACTCTCTGGACTCACTGCACTGCATCCCCAGTGGTGCCAGAGCACTCTCTGGACTCACTGCACTGCATCCCCAGTGGTGCCAGTGCACTCTCTGGACTCACTGCACTGCATCCCCAGTCGTGTCAGTGCACTCTCTGGACTCACTGCAGTGCATCCCCAGTTGTGCCAGTGCACTCTCTGGACTCAATGCACTGCATCCCCAGTGGTGCCAGTGCACTCTCTGGACTCAGTGCACTGCATCCCCAGTGGTGCCAGTGCAATCTCTGGACTCACTGTAGTGCATCCCCAGTGGTGCCAGTGCACTCTCTGGACTCACTGCAGTGCATCCCCAGCGGTGCCAGTGCACTCTCTGGACTCACTGTACTGCATCACCAGTGGTGCCAGTGCACTCTCTGGACTCACTGCAGTGCATCCCCAGTGGTGCCAGTGCACTCTCTGGACTCACTGCACTGCAGCCCCGGTGGTGCCAGTGCAATCTCTGGACTCACTGCACTGCATCCCCAGTGGTGCCAGTGCACTCTCTGGACTCACTGCACTGCATCCCCAGTTTTGCCAGTGAAGTCTTTGGACTCACTGCACTGCATCCCCAGTGGTGCCAGTGCACTCTCTGGAGTCACTGAAGTGCATCCCCAGTGGTGCCAGTGCACTCTCTGGACTCACTGCAGTGCATGTCCAGTGGTGCCAGTGCACTCTCTGGACTCACTGCACTGCATCCGCTCATGATCGGAGGATTCGGCAACTGAGTAGTTCCCCTTATAATCGGTGCCCCCGACATAGCATTCCCGCGAATAAACAACATAAGCTTTTGACTCCTCCCCCCATCATTCCTCCTCCTACTAGCCTCATCCACTGTAGAAGCTGGCGCCGGCACAGGCTGAACTGTCTACCCTCCCCTAGCAGGTAACCTTGCCCACGCCGGAGCTTCAGTAGACCTGGCTATCTTCTCACTCCACTTAGCCGGTATCTCCTCCATCCTTGGGGCCGTCAACTTTATCACCACAGCCATCAACATAAAACCCCCCGCACTCTCACAATACCAAACCCCACTATTTGTCTGATCCGTACTAATTACCGCCATCCTACTCCTTCTATCACTCCCCGTACTCGCCGCCGGTATTACAATATTACTAACTGATCGAAACCTAAACACCACATTCTTCGACCCCGCTGGAGGAGGAGACCCAATCCTGTACCAACACCTATTCTGATTCTTCGGACACCCAGAAGTCTATATTCTGATCCTACCGGGGTTCGGAATCATCTCACACATAGTCACGTACTACTCAGGCAAAAAGGAGCCCTTCGGCTACATGGGAATAGTCTGAGCCATACTATCCATCGGCTTCCTAGGATTCATCGTCTGAGCTCACCACATGTTTACAGTAGGAATAGACGTTGATACCCGAGCCTACTTTACATCAGCCACTATAATCATTGCCATCCCTACCGGAATCAAAGTATTTAGCTGACTAGCCACCCTGCACGGAGGAACAATCAAATGAGACCCCCCCAATACTATGAGCTCTAGGATTTATCTTCCTATTTACCATCGGAGGATTAACAGGAATCGTTCTTGCAAACTCTTCCCTAGACATCGCCCTGCACGACACGTACTACGTAGTTGCCCACTTCCACTACGTCCTATCCATAGGCGCCGTCTTTGCCATTCTAGCAGGATTTACTCACTGATTCCCACTACTCACTGGGTTTACCCTACACCAAACATGAGCAAAAGCCCACTTCGGGGTAATATTTACAGGAGTAAACCTAACGTTCTTCCCCCAGCACTTCCTAGGCCTAGCAGGAATACCCCGACGATACTCGGACTATCCCGACGCCTACACACTATGAAACACCATTTCCTCCATCGGCTCCCTAATCTCAATAGTAGCCGTAATCATACTAATATTCATCATCTGAGAAGCCTTTCCGGCCAAACGAAAAGTCCTACAACCAGAACTAACTACCACAAACGTTGAATGAATCCACGGCTGCCCTCCCCCATACCATACTTTCGAGGAACCGGCCTTCGTCCAAGTACAAGAAAGGAAGGAATCGAACCCTCACATGCTGGTTTCAAGCCAACTGCATTAACCGCTCATGCTTCTTTCTTATGAGACGTTAGTAAACCAATTACATAGCCTTGTCAAGACTAAATCACAGGTAAAAATCCTGTACATCTCATGTGGCCAACCACTCCCAACTAGGATTCCAAGACGCCTCATCACCCATCATAGAAGAACTCGTTGAATTCCACGACCACGCCCTAATCGTTGCCCTAGCTATCTGCAGCCTAGTTCTCTACCTTTTAGCCCACATACTAACAGAAAAACTCTCGTCCAATGCTGTAGACGCCCAAGAAGTAGAGCTGATCTGGACAATCCTACCTGCTATCGTCCTGGTACTCCTCGCCCTCCCATCCCTACAAATCCTCTACATAATGGACAAAATCGACGAACCAGACCTCACCCTAAAAGCCATCGGCCACCAATGATACTGAAGCTACGAATACACAGACTTCAAAGACCTATCATTCGACTCCTACATAGTGCCCACCCCAGACTTACCCAACGGCCACTTCCGACTGCTAGAAGTTGACCACCGCGTAGTTATCCCAATAGAATCCCCCATCCGCGTGATCATTACTGCAGGAGACGTACTCCACTCCTGAGCAGTCCCAACGCTCGGAGTTAAAACAGACGCAATCCCAGGCCGACTAAACCAAACTTCATTCATTACCACCCGGCCTGGGATTTTTTACGGACAATGCTCAGAAATTTGCGGGGCTAATCACAGCTACATACCCATTGTAGTAGAATCAACCCCACTCCCACATTTCGAGGCCTGATCGTCCCTTCTATCATCATCCTAATCATTAAGAAGCTATGCAACAGCACTAGCCTTTTAAGCTAGCCAAAGAGGGACTTCCCCCTCCTTAATGATATGCCACAGCTTAACCCCGCACCATGATTTTCAATCATAATTATAACCTGATTAACCCTAGCACTCCTCATCCAACCAAAACTACTAGCCTTCACCACAACCAACCCCCCATCAAATAAGACCTCCCTCACTACCAAACCCACACCATGATCCTGACCATGAACCTAAGCTTCTTTGACCAATTTTCCAGCCCCAATCTATTTGGCATCCCCTTAATCCTACTATCCCTACTCTTCCCAGCCCTACTATTCCCGTCCCCAAACAACCGATGAATCAACAACCGCCTTTCTACTATCCAAACATGACTCCTTCACCTAATCACAAAACAACTAATAGTCCCACTCAACAAAAATGGCCACAAATGAGCCATAATATTTACATCCCTAATAATCATACTTCTTACAATCAACCTTCTAGGCCTCCTTCCATATACATTCACCCCAACCACCCAACTATCTATGAACATAGCCCTAGCCTTCCCACTATGGCTCGCCACACTACTAACAGGCCTACGAAACCAACCATCAGCCTCTTTAGCCCACCTATTACCCGAAGGTACCCCTACACCCCTAATCCCCGCACTAATCCTGATCGAAACAACCAGCCTACTAATCCGCCCCCTAGCCCTCGGAGTCCGCCTTACAGCCAACCTTACAGCAGGACACTTACTCATCCAACTCATCTCTACAGCCTCCATTGCATTAATACCCACCCTTCCTGCAGTATCCATCCTAACAATAATCATCCTACTACTCCTAACCATCCTAGAAGTAGCAGTAGCCATAATCCAGGCCTACGTCTTCGTGCTCCTTCTAAGCCTATACTTACAAGAAAACATCTAATGGCACACCAAGCACACTCATACCACATAGTTGACCCAAGCCCTTGACCAATCTTCGGGGCAGCCGCCGCCCTACTCACAACCTCAGGATTAATCATGTGATTCCACTACAACTCATCCATACTACTAACCCTAGGCCTCATCTCAATAATCCTAGCAATACTCCAATGATGACGAGACATTGTACGAGAAAGCACCTTCCAAGGCCATCACACTCCCACAGTCCAAAAAGGCCTACGATACGGCATAATCCTTTTCATCACATCCGAAGCATTCTTCTTCTTAGGGTTCTTCTGAGCGTTCTTCCACTCGAGCCTGGCCCCAACCCCAGAACTAGGAGGCCAATGACCCCCAACAGGAATTAAACCACTCAACCCGATAGAAGTCCCCCTACTAAACACAGCCATCCTACTAGCCTCAGGCGTTACCGTAACGTGAGCCCATCACAGCATCACAGAAGGAAACCGAAAACACGCCATCCACGCCCTAACCCTAACGATCCTCCTGGGATTCTACTTCACAGCCCTACAAGCAATAGAATACCACGAAGCCCCATTCTCAATCGCCGATAGCGTCTACGGATCTACCTTCTTCGTTGCCACTGGATTCCACGGACTCCACGTAATCATCGGATCCTCCTTCCTGACCGTCTGCCTCTTCCGACTGATCAAGTTCCACTTTACATCAGACCACCACTTCGGATTCGAGGCAGCAGCCTGATACTGACACTTCGTAGACGTCATCTGACTATTCCTCTACATAACCATCTACTGATGAGGATCTTGCTCTTCTAGTATATTAATTACAATTGACTTCCAATCTCTAGAATCTGGTATAAACCCAGAGGAGAGCAATGAACGCACTCATGTTCATATTCGCCCTATCATCAATCCTAAGCGCCGCCCTAACCGCATTAAACTTCTGACTCGCCCAAATAAACCCCGACTCAGAGAAACTCTCACCGTACGAATGTGGATTCGACCCACTTGGATCTGCTCGATTACCATTCTCAGTCCGATTCTTCCTCAGTAGCCATCCTGTTCGTCCTATTCGACCTAGAAATCGCCCTCCTACTCCCCCTGCCATGAGCCGTCCAACTCCAATCCCCCCTAATGACCCTCACCTGAACTGTAGTGATCCTCCTTCTCCTAACACTCGGACTGGCCTACGAGTGAATTCAAGGGGGCCTAGAATGAGCAGAATAACAGAAAGTTAGTCTAACCAAAAAGATAGCTGGTTTCGACCCAGCAGATTACAGCCAACCCTGTAACTTTCTTATGTCGCCCCTACATTTAAGCTTCTACTCAGCCTTCATTTTCAGCGGACTAGGACTAGCCTTCCACCGAACCCACCTAGTATCCGCCCTACTATGCCTTGAAAGCATAATATTATCGATATTCGTAGGCCTATCAATATGATCCATCGAAAACCAAGTCTCCTCATTCACCATGGTACCAATTCTCATGCTAACCTTCTCAGCGTGTGAGGCGGGCACAGGCCTGGCCATCCTAGTAGCCTCCACCCGCACACATGGCTCCGACCATCTACACAACCTAAACCTCCTGCAATGCTAAAAATCATCCTACCCACAATCATACTTCTTCCAACAGCCCTGCTGTCTCCACCAAAATTTCTATGGACTAACACCACCTTATACAGCCTCCTAATCGCTGCCCTAAGCCTACAGTGATTAATCCCAACCTACTACCCCTACAAATTTTTATCCAACTGAACAGGAATTGACCAAATCTCATCCCCCCTCCTAGTACTATCCTGCTGACTACTCCCACTCATAATCATAGCAAGCCAAAACCACCTGCAACAAGAACCCCTACAACGCAAACGAATCTTTATCTCAACCTTAGTCGCAGTCCAGCCATTCATCCTACTAGCCTTTTCCACCACAGAACTAGCACTATTTTACATCTCATTTGAAGCAACCCTCATTCCCACCCTAATCTTAATCACCCGATGGGGGAACCAACCAGAACGCCTAAGCGCTGGCATCTACCTGCTATTCTACACGCCAGTAAGCTCTCTACCCCTGCTAATCACAATCATACACCTATACGTGAAAATTGGCACCCTGCACCTGCCAACCCTACAACTAACCCACCCAACCCTATCCACCTCATGGACAGGAATACTATCAGGTCTAGCACTGCTCATAGCATTCATAGTAAAAGCCCCACTATACGGCCTACACCTCTGACTGCCAAAAGCCCACGTAGAAGCACCCATCGCAGGCTCAATACTCCTCGCCGCCCTACTACTAAAGCTAGGAGGATACGGAATTATACGAGTCACTCTATTTATGGGCCCACTGTCCAACCTCCTGCACTACCCCTTCCTAACCCTGGCCCTATGAGGCGCCCTAATGACTAGCTCAATCTGCCTACGACAGACAGACCTAAAATCACTAATCGCTTATTCATCCGTTAGCCACATAGGCCTAGTTATCGCCGCAGGAATAATCCAAACCCACTGATCATTCTCAGGGGCAATGATCCTAATAATTTCCCATGGACTAACTTCCTCCATACTATTCTGCCTAGCCAACACAAACTATGAACGTACGCACAGCCGAATTCTACTACTCACACGAGGCCTACAACCTCTCCTACCACTCATAGCTACCTGATGATTGCTGGCCAATCTAACAAACATAGCCTTACCCCCAACAACAAACCTCATAGCAGAGCTAACCATTATAATCACCTTATTCAACTGATCTGCCTTCACGATCATCCTAACAGGAATCGCAACCCTACTAACCGCCTCCTACACCTTATTCATACTACTAATGACCCAACGAGGCTCAATCCCCTCCCACATCACATCTATGCAAAACTCAACCACGCGAGAACACCTGCTCATAACACTCCACATTATCCCAATATTCCTCCTAATCCTCAAACCCGAACTGATCTCCGGAATCCCCTCATGCAAGTATAGTTTAAACCAAACATTAGACTGTGATTCTAAGAATAGAAGTTCAAACCTTCTTACCTGCCGAGGGGAGGGTTTAACCAACAAGAGCTGCTAACTCTTACATCTGAGCCTAAAACCTCAGCCCCCTTACTTTTAAAGGATAACAGCAATCCACTGGTCTTAGGAACCACCCATCTTGGTGCAAATCCAAGTAAAAGTAGTGAACCCCACACTACTAATCAACTCCCTCACACTACTCACGCTGACAATCCTCCTAACCCCAATCATCCTGCCATTTCTATTTAAAAACTTTAAAAACACCCCACAAGCCACCACCCGCGCTGTTAAAACCGCATTCCTAATTAGCCTAGCCCCTACAACCGCATTCATCTACTCGGGAGTAGAATCTGTCACCTGCCACTGGGAGTGAAAATTCATTATAAACTTTAAAATCCCCCTGAGCCTAAAAATAGACCAATACTCAATAACATTTCTTCCAATCGCCCTATTTGTAACATGATCAATCCTACAATTCGCCATATGATACATGGCCTCAGAGCCATACGTAACAAAATTTTTCACCTACCTACTGACATTCCTAGTCGCCATACTCCTCCTAACAACCGCAAACAACATATTCCTCCTATTCGTAGGCTGGGAAGGAGTACGAATCATGTCCTTCCTTCTCATCGGCTGATGACAAGGCCGAGCAGATGCCAACACCGCCGCCCTACGAGCCGTAATCTACAACCGAATCGGAGACATCGGACTGATCCTGAGCATAGCATGACTAGCTTCAACATTCAACACCTGAGAGATCCAACAAGCCGTACACCCCCACCAAACCCCAATCCTCCCCCTCATAGGATTAATCCTCGCAGCCGCAGGAAAATCCGCCCAATTTGGACTCCACCCATGACTGCCCGCAGCAATAGAAGGCCCCACCCCAGTATCAGCCCTACTGCACTCCAGTACCATAGTAGTAGCCGGAATCTTCCTGCTCATCCGCATGCACCCCCTGCTAGCCACCAACCAGACAGCCCTAACTGCCTGCCTATGCCTAGGTGCTCTATCAACCCTATTCGCTGCCACATGCGCCCTAACCCAAAATGACATCAAAAAAATCATTGCTTTCTCAACATCCAGCCAACTAGGACTAATAATAGTCACTATCGGACTAAACCTCCCACAACTAGCCTTCCTACACATCTCAACCCATGCCTTCTTTAAAGCCATACTATTCCTATGCTCAGGGTCTATCATCCACAACCTAAACGGAGAACAAGATATCCGAAAGATAGGAGGCCTACAGAAAATACTCCCAGTCACTACTTCCTGCCTAACCATCGGAAACCTGGCGCTGATAGGAACCCCATTCCTAGCCGGATTCTACTCAAAAGACCTCATCATCGAAAGCTTAAACACATCATACCTAAATACTTGAGCCCTACTCCTAACCCTTATAGCCACAGCATTCACCGCAACCTACAGCATCCGCATAACCATCCTAGTCCAAGCTGGACAAACCCGAATCCCCCCAATAGTATCAATAAACGAAAACAACCCACTAATCACCGCCCCCCTAACCCGACTCGCCCTAGGCAGCATTACAGCAGGAATAATCATTACCTCTTTCATCACACCAACCAAAACCCCCCCAATAACCATACCCCTTATCACCAAAACTGCTGCCATCCTCATAACAATCCTAGGAATCATCCTAGCCCTAGAACTATCGAACATAACACACACCCTCACTCACCCCAAACCAAACCCCCTCATAAACTTCTCCTCTGCATTAGGGTACTTCAACCCCCTAGTACACCGATTCTTCTCCAAAAACCTACTAGAAAAGGGACAAAACATTGCCCTACACTTGATCGACCTCTCCTGACTCAAAAAAATAGGGCCAGAGGGCCTTGCTGAACTACAAGTAGCCGCAAGCAAAGCCGCAACCTCAATACACACAGGGCTAATTAAGGCCTACCTAGGATCCTTCGCCCTCTCCATCCTGGTAATAATCCTAATAACACACAGACTCACTAATGGCCCCTAACATCCGCAAATCCCATCCCCTACTAAAAATAATCAACAACTCCCTAATCGACCTACCCGCCCCCTCCAACATCTCTGCCTGATGAAACTTCGGCTCCCTTCTAGCCATCTGCTTAGCCACACAAATCCTAACAGGCCTGCTACTAGCCATACACTACACCGCAGACACTTCACTCGCCTTCTCCTCAGTAGCTCACACATGCCGAGACGTCCAGTACGGATGGCTCATCCGCAACCTCCACGCCAACGGTGCTTCGCTCTTCTTTATCTGCATCTACTTACACATCGGACGAGGCCTCTACTACGGCTCCTACCTATACAAAGAAACCTGAAACACAGGAGTAATCCTCCTACTCACCCTAATAGCAACTGCCTTCGTAGGGTATGTCCTACCATGAGGACAAATGTCATTCTGAGGGGCCACCGTAATCACCAACCTATTCTCAGCCATCCCGTACATTGGGCAAACTCTAGTAGAATGAGCCTGAGGAGGATTCTCAGTAGACAATCCAACCTTAACCCGATTCTTCGCCATCCACTTCCTACTGCCCTTCCTAATTGCAGGAATCACCCTAGTCCACCTAACCTTCCTACACGAATCAGGCTCAAATAACCCACTAGGAATCGTATCAGACTGCGACAAAATCCCATTCCACCCATACTTCTCCATTAAAGACAGCTTAGGGCTTACCCTAATAATCACCCCTCTAATAGCACTAGCCCTATTTTCACCGAACCTCCTGGTTCTTGGAATCCTAGTTGGGAGTGGTTGGCCACATGAGATGTACAGGATTTTTACCTGTGATTTAGTCTTGACAAGGCTATGTTTACTAACATCTCATAAGAAAGAAGCATGAGCGGTTAATGCAGTTGGCTTGAAACCCATCCCCAGTGGTGCAAGTGCACTCTCTGAACTCACTTAAGTGCATTCCCAGTGGTGCCAGTGCACTCTCTGCACTCACTGCACTGCATCCCCAGTGGTGCCAGTGCAATCTCTGGACTCACTGCAGAGCATCCCCAGTGGTGCCAGTTCACTCTGTGGACTCACTGTAGTGCATCCCCAGTGGTGCCAGTGCACTCTCTGGACTCACTGCACTGCATCCCCAGTGGTGTCAGTGCACTCTCTGGACTCACTGCAGTGCATCCCCAGTGGTGCCAGTGCACTCACTGGACACACTGTACTGCATCACAGGTGGTGCCAGTGCACTCTCTGCACTCACTGCACAGCATCCCCAGTGGTGCCAGTGCATTCACTGGACTCACTGGACTGCATCACCAGTGGTGCCAGTGCACTCTCTGGACTCACTGCAGTGCATCCCCAGTGGTGCCAGTGCACTCTCTGGACTCACTGCACTGCATCCCCAGTGGTGCCAGTGCAGTCTCTGGACTCACTGCAGTGCATCCCCAGTGGTGCCAGAGCACTCTCTGGACTCACTGCACTGCATCCCCAGTGGTGCCAGTGCACTCTCTGGACTCACTGCACCGCATCCCCAGTGGTGTCAGTACACTCTCTGGACTCACTGAAGTGCATCCCCAGTGGTGCCAGTGCACTCTCTGGACTCACTAAACTGCATCACCAGTGGTGCCAGTGCACTCTCTGGACTCACTGCACTGCATCCCCAGTGGTGCCAGTGCACTCTCTGGACTCACTGTAGTGCATCCCCAGTGGTGCCAGTGCACTCTCTGGACTCACTGCAGTGCATCCCCAGTGGTGCCAGTGCACTCTCTGGACTCACTGCAGTGCATCCCCAGTGGTGCCAGTGCACTCTCTGGACTCACTGCACTGCATCCATGGTGTTGCCAGTGCACTCTCTGGACTCAGTGCACTGCATCCCCAGTGGTGCCAGTGCAATCTCTGGACTTACTGTAGTGCATCCCCAGTGGTGCCAGTGCACTCTCTGGACTCACTGCAGTGCATCCCCAGTGGTGCCAGTGCACTCTCTGGACTCACTGCACTGCATCCCCAGTGGTGCCAGTGCACTCTCTGGACTCACTGCACTGCAGCCCCGGTGGTGCCAGTGCAATCTCTGGACTCACTGCACTGCATCCCCAGTGGTGCCAGTGCACTCTCTGGACTCACTGCACTGCATCTCCAGTTTTGCCAGTGAAGTCTTTGGACTCACTGCACTGCATCCCCAGTGGTGCCAGTGCACTCTCTGGAGTCACTGAAGTGCATCCCCAGTGGTGCCAGTGCACTCTCTGGACTCACTGCACTGCATGCCCAGTGGTGCCACTGCACTCTCTGGACTCACTGTACTGCATCCCCACTGGTACCAGTGCACTCTGTGGACTCACTGTACTGCATCCCCAGCAGTGACAGTGCACTCTCTGGACTCACTGCAGTGCATCCCCAGTTGTGCCAGTGCACTCTCTGGACTCACTGCAGTGCATCCCCAGTGGTGCCAGTGCACTCTCTGGACTCACTGCACTGCATCCCCAGTGGTGCCAGTGCACTCTCTGGACTCACTGCAGTGCATCCACAGTGGTTCCAGTGCACTCACTGGACTCACTGCAGTGCATTCTCTCTGGTGCCAGTGCACTCTCTGGACTCACTGAAGTGCATCCCCAGTGGTGCCAGTGCACTCTCTGGACTCACTGCACTGCATCCCCAGTGGTGCCAGTGCATTCTCTGGACTCACAGCACTGCATCACCAGTGGTGCCACTGCACTCTCTGGACTCACTGAGGTGCATCCCCAGTGGTGCCAGTGCAATCTCTGGACTCACTGCAGTGCATCCCCAGTGGTGCCAGTGCACACTCTGGACTCACTGCACTGCATCCCCAGTGGTGCCAGTGCACTCTCTGGACTCACTGCACTGCATCCCCAGTGTTCACAGTGCACTCTCTGCACTTACTACACTGCATCCCCAGTGGTGCCAGTGCACTCTCTGGACTCACTGCAGTGCATCCCCAGTGGTGCCAGTGCACTCTGTGGACTCACTGCACTGCATCCCCAGTGGTGTCAGTGCACTCTCTGGACTCACTGCACTGCATCCCCAGTGGTGCCAGTGCACTCTCTGGACTCACTGCACTGCATCCCCAGTGGAGCCCGTGCACTCTCTAGACTCACTGAAGTGCATCCCCAGTGGTGCCAGTGCACTCTCTGGACTCACTGCAGTGCATCCCCGTTGGTGCCAGTGCACTCTCTGGACTCACTGCAGTGCATCCCCAGTGGTGCCAGTGCACTCTCTGGACTCACTGAAGTGCATTCTCAGTGGTGCCAGTGCACTCTCTGGACTCACTGCACTGCATCCCCAGTGGTGCCAGTACACTCACAGGACTGACTGCACTGCATCCCCAGTGGAGCCAGTGCGCTCTCTGGACTCACTGCACTGCATCCCCATTGGTGCCAGTGCATTCTCTGGACTCACCGCACTGCACCCTGAGTGGTGCCAGTGCACTCTCTGGACTCACTGCAGTGCATCCCCAGTGGTGCCAGTGCACTCTCTGGACTCACTGTACTGCATCCCCAGTGTTGCCAGTGCACTCTCAGGAGTAACTGCAGTGCATCCCCATTGGTGCCAAAGCACTCTCTGGACTCCCGGCACCGCATCCCCAGTGGTGCCAGTGCACTCTCTGGGCTCACTGCAGTGCATCCCCAGTGGTGCCAGTGCACTCTCTTGACTCACTGCACTGCATCCCCAGTGGTGCCAGTGTACTCTCTGGACTCACTGCACTGCATTCCCCAGTGGTGCTAGTGCACTCTCTGGACTCACTGCAGTGCATCCCCAGTGATGCCAGTGCACTCTCTGGACTCACTGAAGTGCATTCTCAGTGGTTCCAGTGCACTCTGTGGACTCACTGCAGTGCATCCCCAGTGGTGCCAGTGCGCTCTCTGGAGTCACTGCAGTGCATCCCCAGTGGTGCCAGTGCACTCTCTGGACTCACTACACTGCATCCCCAGTGCTGCCAGTGCACTCTCTGGACACACTGCACTGCATCCCCAGTGGTGCCAGTGCACTCTCTGGACTCACTGCAGTGCATCCCCACTGCTGCCAGTGCACTCTCTGGACTCACAGCAGTGCATCCCCAGTGGTGCCAGTGCACTCTCTGGACTCACTGCACTGCATCCCCAGTGGTGCCAATGCACTCTCTGGACTCACTGCACTGCATCCCCAGTGGTGCCAGTGCACTCTCTGGACTCACTGCACTGCATCCCAAGTGGTGCCAGTGCACTCTCTGGACTCACTGCACTGCATCCCCAGTGGTGCCAGTGCACTCTCTCGAGTCACTGCACTACATCCAGAGTGGTGCCAGTGCGCTCACTGGACTCACTGTACTGCATCATCAGTGGTGCCAGTGCACTCTCTGGAGTGACTGCAGTGCATCCCCAGTGGTGCCAGTGCACTCTCTGGACTCACTGCACTGCATGCCCAGTGGTGCCAATGCACTCTCTGGACTCACTGCACTGCATCCCCAGTGGTGCCACTGCACTCTCTGGACTCACTGCACTGCATCCCAAGTGGTAACAGTGCACTCTCTGGACTCACTGCACTGCATCCCCAGTGGTGCCAGTGCACTCTCTCGAGTCACTGCATTACATCCCCAGTGGTGCCAGTGCACTCACTGGACTCACTGTACTGCATTCCCAGTGGTGCTAGTGCACTCTCTGGACTCACTGCAGTGCATCCCCAGTGGTGCCAGTGCACTCTTTGGACTCACTGAAGTGCATTCTCAGTGGTGCCAGTGCACTCTCTGGACTCACTGCACTGCATCCCCAGTGGTGCCAGTGCACTCTCTGCACTCACTGAAGTGCATTCTCAGTGGTGCCAGTGCACTCTCTGGACTCACTGCAGTGCACCCCCAGTGGTGCCAGTACACTCACTGGACTCACTGCACTGCATCCCCAGTGGTGCCAGTGCACTCTCTGGACTCACTGCACTGCATCCCCAGTGCTGCCTGTGCACTCTCTGGACTCACTGCACTGCATCCCCAGTCGTGTCACTGCACTCTCTGGACTCACTGCACTGCATCCCCAGTTGTGCCAGTGCACTCTCTGCACTCACTGCACTGCATACCCAGTGGTGCCAGTGCACTCACTGGACTCACTGCAGTGCATTCCCTCTGGTGCCAGTGCACTCTCTGGACTCACTGCAGTGCATCCCCAGTGGTGCCAGTGCACTCTCTGGACTCACTGCACTGCATCCCCAGTGGTGCCAGTGCACTCTCTGGACTCAGTGCAGTGCATCACCTGTGGTGCCAGTGCACTCTCTGGACTCACTGAAGTGCATCCCCAGTGGTGCCAGTGCAATCTCTGGACTCACTGCACTGCATTCCCAGTCGTGCCAGTGCACACTCTGGACTCACTACACTGCATCCCCAGTGGTGCCAGTGCACTCTCTGGACTCACTGCACTGCAACCCCAGTGTTGCCAGTGCACTCTCTGGACTCACTGCACTGCATCCCCAGTGGTGCCAGTGCACTCTCTGGACTCACTTCAGTGCATCCCCAGTGGTGCCAGAGCACTCTCTGGACTCACTGCACTGCATCCCCAGTGGTGCCAGTACACTCTCTGGACTCACTGCGCTGCAGCCCCAGTGGTGCCAGTGCACTCTCTGGACTCACTGCACTGCATCCCCAGTATTGCCAGTGCACTCTCTGGACTCACTGCACTGCATCCCCAGTGCTGCCAGTGCACTCTCTGGACTCACTGCACTGCATCCCCAGTGGTGCCACTGCACTCTCTGGACTCACTGCACTGCATGTCCAGTGGTGCCAGTGCACTCTCTGCACTCACTGCACTGCATCCCCAGTGGTGCCAGTGCACTCTCTGGACTCACTGCAGTGCATTCCCTCTGGTGCCAGTGCACTCTCTGGACTCACTGCACTGCATCCCCAGTGGTGCCAGTGCACTCTCTGGACTCACTGCAGTGCATCCCCAGTGGTGCCAGTGCACTCTCTGGACTCACTGCAGTGCATCCCCAGTGGTGCCAGTGCACTCTCTGGACTCACTGCACTGCATCCCCAGTGGTGCCAGAGCACTCTCTGGACTCACTGCACTGCATCCTCTGTGCTGCCAGTGCACTCTCTGGACTCACTGTACTGCATCCCCAGTGGAGCGCGTGCACTCTCTGGACTCACTGAAGTGCATCCCCAGTGGTGCCAGTGCACTCTCTGGACTCACTGCACTGCATCCCCAGTGGTTCTAGTGCACTCTGTGGACTCACTGCAGTGCATCCCCAGTGGTGCCAGTGCACTCTCTGGACTCACTGAAGGGCATTCTCAGTGGTGCCAGTGCACTCTCTGGACTCACTGCAGTGTTTCCCCAGTGGTGCCAGTACACTCACTGGACTCACTGCACTGCATCCCCAGTGGTGCCAGTGCACTCCCTGGACTCACTGCAGTGCATCCCCAGTGGTGCCAGTGCACTCTCTGGAGTAACTGCAGTGCATCACAAGTGGTGCCAGTGCACTCTCTGGACTCACTGCACTGCATCCCCAGTGGTGCCAGTGCACTCTCTGGACTCACTGCACTGCATCCCCAGTGGTGCCAGAGCACTCTCTGGACTCACTGCAGTGCATCCCCAGTGGTGCCAGTGCACTCTCTGGACTCACTGCACTGCATCCCCAGTGGTGCCAGTGCACTCTCTGGACTCCCGAAACCGCATCCCCAGTGGTGCCAGTGCACTCTCTGGGCTCACTGCAGTGCATCCCCAGTGGTGCCAGTGCACTCTCTTGACTCACTGCAGTGCATCCCCAGTGGTGCCAGTGCACTCACTGGATTCACTGCACTGCATCCCCAGTGGTGCTAGTGCACTCTCTGGACTCACTGCAGTGCATCCCCAGTGGTACCAGTGCACTCTCTGGACTCACTGAAGTGCATTCTCAGTGAGCCAGTGCACTCTGTGGACTCACTGCAGTGCATCCCCAGTGGTGCCAGTGCGCTCTCTGGACTCACTGCAGTGCATCCACAGTGCTGCCAGTGCACTCTCTGGACTCACTGCACTGCATCCCCAGTGGTGCCAGTGCACTCTCTGGACTCACTGCACTGCATCCCCAGTGGTGCCAGTGCACTCTCTGGACTCACTGCAGTGCATCCCCAGTGGTGCCAGTGCACTCTCTGGACTCACTGCACTGCATCCCCAGTGGTGCCAGTGCACTCTGTGGACTCACTGCAGTGCATCCCCAGTGGTGCCAGTGCACTCTCTGGACTCACTGCACTGAATCCCCAGTGGTGCCAGTGCACTCTCTGGACTCACTGAAGTGCATCCCCAGTGGTGCCAGTGCACTCTCTGGACTCACTGCAGTGCATCCCCAGTGGTGCCAGTGCACTCTCTGGACTCACTGAAGGGCATTCTCAGTGGTGCCAGTGCACTCTCTGGACTCACTGCAGTGCATCCCCAGTGGTGCCAGTACACTCACTGGACTGACTGCACTGCATCCCCAGTGGTGCCAGTGCACTCTCTGGACTCACCGCACCGCATCCCCAGTGGTGCCAGTGCACTCTCTGGAGTAACTGCAGTGCATCACCAGTGGTGCCAGTGCACTCTCTGGACTCACTGCACTGCATCCCCAGTGGTGCCAGTGCACTCTCTGGACTCACTGCACTGAAGCCCCAGTGGTGCCAGTGCACTCTCTGGACTCACTGCACTGCATCCCCAGTGGTGCCAGTGCACTCTCTGGGCTCACTGCAGTGCATCCCCAGTGGTGCCAGTGCACTCTCTGGA
Organism: Anser anser; assembly: GCF_964211835.1. Taxonomy (NCBI): domain Eukaryota; kingdom Metazoa; phylum Chordata; class Aves; order Anseriformes; family Anatidae; genus Anser; species Anser anser. Next base: position 12,663 of record NW_028153457.1, on the reverse strand, counting down.
CTCACTGCACTGCATCCCCAGTGGTGCCAGTGCACTCACTGGATTCACTGCACTGCATCCCCAGTGGTGCTAGTGCACTCTCTGGACTCACTGCAGTGCATCCCCTGTGGTACCAGTGCACTCTCTGGACTCACTGAAGTGCATTCTCAGTGGTGCCAGTGCACTCTGTGGACTCACTGCAGTGCATCCCCAGTGGTGCCAGTGCGCTCTCTGGACTCACTGCACTGCATCCCCAGTGGTGCCAGTGCACTCTCTGGACTCACTGCACTGCATCCCCACTGGTGCCAGTTTACTCTCTGGACTCACTGCACTGCATCCCCAGTGGTACCAGTGCACTCTGTGGACTCACTGCAGTGCATCCCCTGTGGTGCCAGTGCACTCTCTTGACTCACTGCACTGCATCCCCAGTGGTGCCAGTGCACTCTCTGGACTCACTGCACTGCATCCCATGTGGTGCCAGTGCACTCTCTGGAGTCACTGCACTGCATCCCCAGTGGTGCCAGTGCACTCTCTAGAGTCACTGCACTACATCCCCAGTGGTGCCAGTGCACTCACTGGACTCACTGTACTGCATCATCAGTGGTGCCAGTGCACTCTCTGGACTCACTTCAGTGCATCCCCAGTGGTGCCAGTGCACTCTCTGGACTCACTGCACTGCATCCCCAGTGGTGCCAGTGCACTCACTGGACTCACTATACTGCATCACCAGTGGTGCCAGTGCACTCTCTGGACTCACTGCACTGCATCACCAGTGGTGCCAGTGCATTCACTGGACTCACTGTACTGCATCTCCAGTGGTGCCAGTGCACTCTCTGGGCTCACTGCAGTGCATCCCCAGTGGTGCCAGTGCACTCTCTGGACTCACTGCAGTGCATCCCCACTGGCGCCAGTGCACTCACTGGATTCACTGCACTACATTCCCAGTGGTGCTAGTGCACTCTCTGGACTCACTGCAGTGCATCCCGAGTGGTGCCAGTGCACTCTTTGGACTCACTGAAGTGCATTCTCAGTGGTGCCAGTGCACTCTCTGGACTCACTGCAGTGCATCCCCAGTGGTGCCAGTGCGCTCTCTGGACTCACTGAAGTGCATTCTCAGTGGTGCCAGTGCACTCTCTGGACTCACTGCTCTGCATCCCCAGTGGTGCCAGTACACTCTCTGGACTAACTGCACTGCATCCCCAGTGGTGCTAGTGCACTCTGTGGACTCACTGCAGTGCATCCCCAGTGGTGCCAGTGCACTCTCTGGACTCACTGAAGGGCATTCTCAGTGGTGCCAGTGCACTCTCTGGACTCACTGCAGTGCATCACCAGTGGTGCCAGTGCACTCTCTGGACTCACCGCACCGCATCCCTAGTGGTGCCAGTGCACTCTCTGGAGTAACTGCAGTGCATCACCAGTGGTGCCAGTGCACTCTCTGGACTCACTGCAGTGCATTCCCTCTGGTGCCAGTGCACTCTCTGGACTCACTGCACTGCATCCCCAGTGGTGCCAGTGCACTCTCTGGACTCACTGCAGTGCATCCCCAGTGGTGCCAGTGCACTCTCTGGACTTACCGCACCGCATCCCCAGTGGTGCCAGTGCACTCTCTGGAGTAACTGCAGTGCATCACCAGTGGTGCCAGTGCACTCTCTGGACTCACTGCACTGCATCCCCAGTGGTGCCAGTGCACTCTCTGGACTCACTGCACTGCATCCCCAGTGGTGCCAGAGCACTCTCTGGACTCACTGCACTGCATCCTCTGTGCTGCCAGTGCACTCTCTGGACTCACTGTACTGCATCCCCAGTGGAGCGCGTGCACTCTCTGGACTCACTGAAGTGCATCCCCAGTGGTGCCAGTGCACTCTCTGGACTCACTGCACTGCATCCCCAGTGGTGCTAGTGCACTCTGTGGACTCACTGCAGTGCATCCCCAGTGGTGCCAGTGCACTCTCTGGACTCACTGAAGGGCATTCTCAGTGGTGCCAGTGCACTCTCTGGACTCACTGCCGTGTTTCCCCAGTGGTGCCAGTACACTCACTGGACTGAGTGCACTGCATCCCCAGTGGTGCCAGTGCACTCTCTGGACTCACCGCACCGCATCCCCAGTGGTGCCAGTGCACTCTCTGGAGTAACTGCAGTGCATCCCCAGTGGTGCCAGTGCACTCTCTGGACTCACTGCACTGCATCGCCAGTGGTGCCAGTGCACTCTCTGGACTCACTGCACTGCATCCCCAGTGGTGCCAGAGCACTCTCTGGACTCACTGCAGTGCATTCTCAGTGGAGCCAGTGCACTCTGTGGACTCACTGCAGTGCATCCCCAGTGGTGCCAGTGCGCTCTCTGGACTCACTGCAGTGCATCCACAGTGCTGCCAGTGCACTCTCTGGACTCACTGCACTGCATCCCCAGTGGTGCCAGTGCACTCTCTGGACTCACTGCAGTGCATCCCCAGTGGTGCCAGTGCACTCTCTGGACTCACTGCAGTGCATCCCCAGTGGTGCCAGTGCACTCTGTGGACTCACTGCAGTGCATCCCCAGTGGTGCCTGTGCACTCTCTGGACTCACTGCAGTGCATCCCCAGTGGTGCCAGTGCACTCTCTGGACTCACTGCACTGAATCCCCAGTGGTGCCAGTGCACTCTCTGGACTCACTGAAGTGCATCCCCAGTGGTGCCAGTGCACTCTCTGGAGTCACTGCACTGCATCCCCAGTGGTGCTAGTGCACTCTGTGGACTCACTGCAGTGCATGTCCAGTGGTGCCAGTGCACTCTCTGCACTCACTGAAGGGCATTCTCAGTGGTGCCAGTGCACTCTCTGGACTCACTGCACTGCATCCCCAGTGGTGCCAGTACACTCACTGGACTGACTGCACTGCATCCCCAGTGGTGCCAGTGCACTCTCTGGACTCACCGCACCGCATCCCCAGTGGTGCCAGTGCACTCTCTGGAGTAACTGCAGTGCATCACCAGTGGTGCCAGTGCACTCTCTGGACTCACAGCACTGCATCCCCAGTGGTGCCAGTGCACTCTCTGGACTCACTGCACTGAAGCCCCAGTGGTGCCAGTGCACTCTCTGGACTCACTGCACTGCATCCCCAGTGGTGCCAGTGCACTCTCTGGGCTCACTGCAGTGCATCCCCAGTGGTGCCCGTGCACTCTCTTGACTCACTGCACTGCATCCCCAGTGGTGCCAGTGCACTCACTGGATTCACTGCACTGCATCCCCAGTGGTGCTAGTGCACTCTCTGGACTCACTGCAGTGCATCCCCAGTGGTACCAGTGCACTCTCTGGACTCACTGAAGTGCATTCTCAGTGGTGCCAGTGCACTCTGTGGACTCACTGCAGTGCATCCCCAGTGGTGCCAGTGCGCTCTCTGGACTCACTGCAGTGCATCCCCAGTGGTGCCAGTGCACTCTCTGGACTCACTGCACTGCATCCCCAGTACTGCCAGTGCACTCTCTGGACTCACTGCACTTCATCCCCAGTGGTGCCAGTGCACTCTCTGGACTCACTGCACTGCATCCCCAGTGGTGCCAGTGCACTCTCTGGACTCACTGCAGTGCATCCCCAGTGGTGCCAGTGCACTCTCTGGACTCACTGCACTGCATCCCCAGTGGTACCAGTGCACTCTGTGGACTCACTGCACTGCATCCCCAGTGGTGCCAGTGCACTCTCTGGACTCACTGCACTGCATCTCCAGTGGTGCCAATGCACTCTCTGGACTCACTGCACTGCATCCCCAGTGGTGCCAGTGCACTCTCTGGACTCACTGCACTGCATCCCAAGTGGTGCCAGTGCACTCTCTGGAGTCACTGCACTGCATCCCCAGTTGTGCCAGTGCACTCTCTCGAGTCACTGCACTACATCCCCAGTGGTGCCAGTGCACTCACTGGACTCACTGTACTGCATCATCAGTGGTGCCAGTGCACTCTCTGGACTCACTGCAGTGCATCCCCAGTGGTGCCAGTGCACTCTCTGGACTCACTGCACTGCATCCCCAGTGGTGCCAGTGCACTCACTGGACTCACTATACTGCATCACAAGTGGTGCCAGTGCACTCTCTGGACTGACTGCACTGCATCCCCAGTGGTGCCAGTGCATTCACTGGACTCACTGTACTGCATCTCCAGTGGTGCCAGTGCACTCTCTGGGCTCACTGCAGTGCATCCCCAGTGGTGCCAGTGCACTCTCTGGACTCACTGCAGTGCATCCCCACTGGTGCCAGTGCACTCACTGGATTCACTGCACTACATTCCCAGTGGTGCTAGTGCACTCTCTGGACTCACTGCAGTGCATCCCGAGTGGTGCCAGTGCACTCTTTGGACTCACTGAAGTGCATTCTCAGTGGTGCCAGTGCACTCTCTGGACTCACTGCACTGCATCCCCAGTGGTGCCGGTGCGCTCTCTGGACTCACTGAAGTGCATTCTCAGTGGTGCCAGTGCACTCTCTGGACTCACTGCTCTGCATCCCCAGTGGTGCCAGTACACTCTCTGGACTCACTGCACTGCATCCCCAGTGGTGCTAGTGCACTCTGTGGACTCACTGCAGTGCATCCCCAGTGGTACCAGTGCACTCTCTGGACTCACTGAAGTGCATTCTCAGTGGTGCCAGTGCACTCTGTGGACTCACTGCAGTGCATCCCCAGTGGTGCCAGTGCACTCTCTGGACTCACTGCACTGCATCCCCAGTACTGCCAGTGCACTCTCTGGACTCACTGCACTTCATCCCCAGTGGTGCCAGTGCACTCTCTGGACTCACTGCACTGCATCCCCAGTGGTGCCAGTGCACTCTCTGGACTCATTGCAGTGCATCCCCAGTGGTGCCAGTGCACTCTCTGGACTCACTGCACTGCATCCCCAGTGGTACCAGTGCACTCTGTGGACTCACTGCACTGCATCCCCAGTGGTGCCAGTGCACTCTCTGGACTCACTGCACTGCATCTCCAGTGGTGCCAATGCACTCTCTGGACTCACTGCACTGCATCCCCAGTGGTGCCAGTGCACTCTCTGGACTCACTGCACTGCATCCCATGTGGTGCCAGTGCACTCTCTGGAGTCACTGCACTACATCCCCAGTGGTGCCAGTGCACTCACTGGACTCACTGTACTGCATCATCAGTGGTGCCAGTGCACTCTCTGGACTCACTGCAGTGCATCCCCAGTGGTGCCAGTGCACTCTCTGGACTCACTGCACTGCATCCCCAGTGGTGCCAGTGCACTCACTGGACTCACTATACTGCATCACAAGTGGTGCCAGTGCACTCTCTGGACTCACTGCACTGCATCCCCAGTGGTGCCAGTGCATTCACTGGACTCACTGTACTGCATCTCCAGTGGTGACAGTGCACTCTCTGGGCTCACTGCAGTGCATCCCCAGTGGTGCCAGTGCACTCTCTGGACTCACTGCAGTGCATCCCCACTGGTGCCAGTGCACTCACTGGATTCACTGCACTACATTCCCAGTGGTGCTAGTGCACTCTCTGGACTCACTGCAGTGCATCCCGAGTGGTGCCAGTGCACTCTTTGGACTCACTGAAGTGCATTCTCAGTGGTGCCAGTGCACTCTCTGGACTCACTGCACTGCATCCCCAGTGGTGCCGGTGCGCTCTCCGGACTCACTGAAGTGCATCCCCAGTGGTGCCAGTGCACTCTCTGGACTCACTGCTCTGCATCCCCAGTGGTGCCAGTACACTCTCTGGACTCACTGCACTGCATCCCCAGTGGTGCTAGTGCACTCTGTGGACTCACTGCAGTGCATCCCCAGTGGTGCCAGTGCACTCTCTGGACTCACTGAAGGGCATTCTCAGTGGTGCCAGTGCACTCTCTGGACTCACTGCAGTGCATCCCCAGTGGTGCCAGTGCACTCTCTGGACTCACTGCAGTGCATCCCCAGTGGTGCCAGTGCACTCTCTGGACTCACTGCAGTGCATCCCCAGTGGTGCCAGTGCACTCTCTGGACTCACTGCAGTGCATCCCCAGTGGTGCCAGTGCACTCTCTGGACTCACTGCACTGCATCCCCCGTGGTGCCAGTGCGATCTCTGGACTCACTGCACTGCATTCCCAGTGGTGCCAGTGCACACTCTGGACTCACTGCACTGCATCCCCAGTGGTGCCAGTGCACTCTCTGGACTCACTGCAGTGCATCCCCAGTGGTGCCAGTGCACTCTCTGGACTCACTGCACTGCATCCCCAGTGGTGCTAGTGCACTCTGTGGACTCACTGCACTGCATCCCCAGTGGTGCCAGAGCACTCTCTGGACTCACTGCACTGCATCCCCAGTGGAGCCAGTGCACTCTCTGGACTCACTGCACTGCATCCCCAGTGGTGCCAGTGCACTCTCTGGACTCACTGCAGTGCATCCCCAGTGGAGCCCGTGCACTCTCTGGACTCACTGAAGTGCATCCCCAGTGGTGCCAGTGCACTCTCTGGACTCACTGCACTGCATCCCCAGTGGTGCCAGTGCACTCTGTGGACCCACTGCAGTGCATCCCCAGTGGTGCCAGTGCACTCTCTGGACTCACTGAAGTGCATTCTCAGTGGTGCCAGTGCACTCTCTGGACTCACTGCACTGCATCCCCAGTGGTGCCAGTACACTCACTGGACTGACTGCACTGCATCCCCAGTGGTGCTAGTGCACTCTCTGGACTCACTGCACTGCATCGCCAGTGGTGCCAGTGCACTCTCTGGACTCACTGCAGTGCATCCCCAGTGGTGCCAGTGCACTCTCTGGACTCACTGTACTGCATCCCCAGTGGTGCCAGTGCACTCTGAGGACTCACTGCTGTGCATCCCCATTGGTGCCAGTGCACTCTCTGGACTCACTGCACTGCATCCCCAGTGGTGCCAGTGCACTCTCTGGACTCACTGCACTGCATCACCAGTGGTGCAAGTGCACTCTCTGGACTCACTGCAGTGCATCCCAAGTGGTGCCAATGCACTCTCTGGACTCACTGCAGTGCATCCCCAGTGGTGCCAGTACACTCACTGGACTCACTGCACTGCATCCCCAGTGGTGCCAGTGCAGTCTCTGCACTCACTGCAGTGCATCCCCAGTGGTGCCAGTGCACTCTCTGGACTCACTGAAGTGCATTCTCAGTGGTGCCAGTGCACTCTCTGGACTCACTGCACTGCATCCCCAGTGGTGCCAGTACACTCACTGGACTCACTGCACTGCATCCCCAGTGGTGCTAGTGCACTCTCTGGACTCACTGCACTGCATCGCCAGTGGTGCCAGTGCACTCTCTGGACTCACTGCAGTGCATCCCCAGTGGTGCCAGTGCACTCTCTGGACTCACTGTACTGCATCCCCAGTGGTGCCAGTGCACTCTGAGGACTCACTGCTGTGCATCCCCATTGGTGCCAGTGCACTCTCTGGACTCACTGCACTGCATCCCCAGTGGTGCCAGTGCACTCTCTGGACTCACTGCACTGCATCACCAGTGGTGCAAGTGCACTCTCTGGACTCACTGCAGTGCATCCCAAGTGGTGCCAATGCACTCTCTGGACTCACTGCAGTGCATCCCCAGTGGTGCCAGTACACTCACTGGACTCACTGCACTGCATCCCCAGTGGTGCCAGTGCAGTCTCTGCACTCACTGAAGTGCATCTCCAGTGGTGCCAGTGAACTCTCTGGACTCACTGCAGTGCATCCCCAGTGGTGCCAGTGCACTCTCTGGACTCACTGCACTGCATCCCCAGTGGTGCCAGTGCACTCTCTGGACTCACTGCACTGCATCCCCAGTGGTGCCAGTGCACTCTCTGGACTCACTGCACTGCATCTCCAATGGTGCCAGTGCACTCTCTGGACTCACTGCACTGCATCCCCAGTGGTGCCAATGCACTCTCTGGACTCACTGCTGTGCATCCCCAGTGGTGCCAGTGCTCTCTCTGGACTCACTGTACTGCATCCCCAGTGGTGCCAGTGCACTCTCTGGACTCACTGCACTGCATCCCCATTGGTGCCAGTGCACTCTCTGGACTCACTGCACTGCATCCCCAGTGGTGCCAGTGCACTCTCTGGACTTGCTGCACTGCATCCCCAGTGGTGCCAGTGCACTCTCTGGACTTACTGCACTGCATCCCCAGTGTTGCCAGTGCACTCTCTGGACTCACTGCACTGCATCCCCAGTGGAGCCCGTGCACTCTCTGGACTCACTGCACTGCATCCCGAGTGGTGCCAGTGCACTCTCTGGACTCACTGCAGTGCATCCCCAGTGGTGCCAGTGCACTCTTTGGACTCACTGAAGTGCATTCTCAGTGGTGCCAGTGCACTCTCTGGACTCACTGCACTGCATCCCCAGTGGTGCCAGTGCGCTCTCTGGACTCACTGAATTGCATCCCCAGTGGTGCCAGTACACTCTCTGGACTCACTGAAGGGCATTCTCAGTGGTGCCAGTGCACTCTCTGGACTCACTGCACTGCATCTCCAGTGGTGCCAGTGCACTCTCTGGACTCACCGCACCGCATCCCCAGTGGTGCCAATGCACTCTACGGAGTAACTGCAGTGCATCACCAGTGGTGCCACTGCACTCTCTGGACTCACTGCACAGCATCCCCAGTGGTGCCAGTGCACTCTCTGGACTCACTGCACTGCATCCCCAGTGGTGCCAGTGCACTCTCTGGACTCACTGCACTGCATCCCCAGTGGTGCCAGAGCACTCTCTGGACTCACTGCACTGCATCCCCAGTGGAGCCAGTGCGATCTCTGGACTCACTGCACTGCATCCCCAGTGGTGCCAGTGCACTCTCTGGACTCACTGCAGTGCATCCCCAGTGGTGCCAGTGCACTCTCTGGAGTCACTGAAGGGCATCCCCAGCGGTGCCAGTACACTCACTGGACTCACTGCACTGCATCCCCAGTGGTGCCAGTGCACTCTCTGGACTCACTGAAGTAGATCTCCTGTGGTGCCAGTGAACTCTCTGGACTCACTGCAGTGCATCCCCAGTGGTGCCAGTGCACTCTCTGGACTCACTGCACTGCATCCCCAGTGGTGCCAGTGCACTCTCTGGACTCACTGCACTGCATCTCCAATGTGGCCAGTGCACTCTCTGGACTCACTGCACTGCATCCCCAGTGGTGCCAATGCACTCTCTGGACTCACTGCTGTGCATCCCCAGTGGTGACAGTGCACTCTCTGGACTCACTGCACTGCATCCCCAGTGGTGCCAGTGCACTCTCTGGACTCACTGCACTGCATCCCCAGTGGTGCCAGTGCACTCTGTGGACTCACTGCTGTGCATCCCCATTGGTGCCAGTGCACTCTCTGGACTCACTGCACTGCATCCCCAGTGGTGTCAGTGCACTCTCTGGACTCACTGCACTGCATCCCCAGTGGTGCAAGTGCACTCTCTGGACTCACTGCAGTGCATCCCCAGTGGTGCCAGTGCACTCACTGGACTCACTATACTGCATCACAAGTGGTGCCAGTGCACTCTCTGGACTCACTGCACTGCATCCCCAGTGGTGCCAGTGCATTCACTGGACTCACTGTACTGCATCTCCAGTGGTGACAGTGCACTCTCTGGGCTCACTGCAGTGCATCCCCAGTGGTGCCAGTGCACTCTCTGGACTCACTGCAGTGCATCCCCACTGGTGCCAGTGCACTCACTGGATTCACTGCACTACATTCCCAGTGGTGCTAGTGCACTCTCTGGACTCACTGCAGTGCATCCCGAGTGGTGCCAGTGCACTCTTTGGACTCACTGAAGTGCATTCTCAGTGGTGCCAGTGCACTCTCTGGACTCACTGCACTGCATCCCCAGTGGTGCCGGTGCGCTCTCCGGACTCACTGAAGTGCATCCCCAGTGGTGCCAGTGCACTCTCTGGACTCACTGCTCTGCATCCCCAGTGGTGCCAGTACACTCTCTGGACTCACTGCACTGCATCCCCAGTGGTGCTAGTGCACTCTGTGGACTCACTGCAGTGCATCCCCAGTGGTGCCAGTGCACTCTCTGGACTCACTGAAGGGCATTCTCAGTGGTGCCAGTGCACTCTCTGGACTCACTGCAGTGCATCCCCAGTGGTGCCAGTGCACTCTCTGGACTCACTGCAGTGCATCCCCAGTGGTGCCAGTGCACTCTCTGGACTCACTGCAGTGCATCCCCAGTGGTGCCAGTGCACTCTCTGGACTCACTGCAGTGCATCCCCAGTGGTGCCAGTGCACTCTCTGGACTCACTGCACTGCATCCCCCGTGGTGCCAGTGCGATCTCTGGACTCACTGCACTGCATTCCCAGTGGTGCCAGTGCACACTCTGGACTCACTGCACTGCATCCCCAGTGGTGCCAGTGCACTCTCTGGACTCACTGCAGTGCATCCCCAGTGGTGCCAGTGCACTCTCTGGACTCACTGCACTGCATCCCCAGTGGTGCTAGTGCACTCTGTGGACTCACTGCACTGCATCCCCAGTGGTGCCAGAGCACTCTCTGGACTCACTGCACTGCATCCCCAGTGGAGCCAGTGCACTCTCTGGACTCACTGCACTGCATCCCCAGTGGTGCCAGTGCACTCTCTGGACTCACTGCAGTGCATCCCCAGTGGAGCCCGTGCACTCTCTGGACTCACTGAAGTGCATCCCCAGTGGTGCCAGTGCACTCTCTGGACTCACTGCACTGCATCCCCAGTGGTGCCAGTGCACTCTGTGGACCCACTGCAGTGCATCCCCAGTGGTGCCAGTGCACTCTCTGGACTCACTGAAGTGCATTCTCAGTGGTGCCAGTGCACTCTCTGGACTCACTGCACTGCATCCCCAGTGGTGCCAGTACACTCACTGGACTGACTGCACTGCATCCCCAGTGGTGCTAGTGCACTCTCTGGACTCACTGCACTGCATCGCCAGTGGTGCCAGTGCACTCTCTGGACTCACTGCAGTGCATCCCCAGTGGTGCCAGTGCACTCTCTGGACTCACTGTACTGCATCCCCAGTGGTGCCAGTGCACTCTGAGGACTCACTGCTGTGCATCCCCATTGGTGCCAGTGCACTCTCTGGACTCACTGCACTGCATCCCCAGTGGTGCCAGTGCACTCTCTGGACTCACTGCACTGCATCACCAGTGGTGCAAGTGCACTCTCTGGACTCACTGCAGTGCATCCCAAGTGGTGCCAATGCACTCTCTGGACTCACTGCAGTGCATCCCCAGTGGTGCCAGTACACTCACTGGACTCACTGCACTGCATCCCCAGTGTTGCCAGTGCAGTCTCTGCTCTCACTGAAGTGCATCCCCAGTGGTGCCAGTGAACTCTCTGGACTCACTGCAGTGCATCCCCAGTGGTGTCAGTGCACTCTCTGGACTCACTGCACTGCATCCCCAGTGGTGCAAGTGCACTCTCTGGACTCACTGCAGTGCATCCCAAGTGGTGCCAATGCACTCTCTGGACTCACTGCAGTGCATCCCCAGTGGTGCCAGTACACTCACTGGACTCACTGCACTGCATCCCCAGTGGTGCCAGTGCAGTCTCTGCACTCACTGAAGTGCATCTCCAGTGGTGCCAGTGAACTCTCTGGACTCACTGCAGTGCATCCCCAGTGGTGCCAGTGCACTCTCTGGACTCACTGCACTGCATCCCCAGTGGTGCCAGTGCACTCTCTGGACTCACTGCACTGCATCCCCAGTGGTGCCAGTGCACTCTCTGGACTCACTGCACTGCATCTCCAATGGTGCCAGTGCACTCTCTGGACTCACTGCACTGCATCCCCAGTGGTGCCAGTGCACTCTCTGGACTTGCTGCACTGCATCCCCAGTGGTGCCAGTGCACTCTCTGGACTTACTGCACTGCATCCCCAGTGTTGCCAGTGCACTCTCTGGACTCACTGCACTGCATCCCCAGTGGAGCCCGTGCACTCTCTGGACTCACTGCACTGCATCCCGAGTGGTGCCAGTGCACTCTCTGGACTCACTGCAGTGCATCCCCAGTGGTGCCAGTGCACTCTTTGGACTCACTGAAGTGCATTCTCAGTGGTGCCAGTGCACTCTCTGGACTCACTGCACTGCATCCCCAGTGGTGCCAGTGCGCTCTCTGGACTCACTGAATTGCATCCCCAGTGGTGCCAGTACACTCTCTGGACTCACTGAAGGGCATTCTCAGTGGTGCCAGTGCACTCTCTGGACTCACTGCACTGCATCTCCAGTGGTGCCAGTGCACTCTCTGGACTCACCGCACCGCATCCCCAGTGGTGCCAGTGCACTCTACGGAGTAACTGCAGTGCATCACCAGTGGTGCCACTGCACTCTCTGGACTCACTGCACAGCATCCCCAGTGGTGCCAGTGCACTCTCTGGACTCACTGCACTGCATCCCCAGTGGTGCCAGTGCACTCTCTGGACTCACTGCACTGCATCCCCAGTGGTGCCAGAGCACTCTCTGGACTCACTGCACTGCATCCCCAGTGGAGCCAGTGCGATCTCTGGACTCACTGCACTGCATCCCCAGTGGTGCCAGTGCACTCTCTGGACTCACTGCAGTGCATCCCCAGTGGTGCCAGTGCACTCTCTGGAGTCACTGAAGGGCATCCCCAGCGGTGCCAGTACACTCACTGGACTCACTGCACTGCATCCCCAGTGGTGCCAGTGCACTCTCTGGACTCACTGAAGTAGATCTCCTGTGGTGCCAGTGAACTCTCTGGACTCACTGCAGTGCATCCCCAGTGGTGCCAGTGCACTCTCTGGACTCACTGCACTGCATCCCCAG